>NW_021680429.1:1049193-1134975 GCF_001412515.2 Diachasma alloeum
TTCAGACTTGGAAATTGTTTAAAATCAAATTTCTCAATTTAATTAGGTGAGGAAAATTTGAAAAATGAATAAATAAATGAAATTCGAAGGGATATATTCAACGACTAGATGAAAATTTATGTTCACATATAACATTTTCTACATGAAAAATACTTTAAACTTTGGTTACAAATTTAAAAAAAAACAATTCAAAAATTGAGCGAACAAAGGCACCCATTATTGAAAAAAAATGTTGAAAGTTGAGAAAAAAAGAAAACAGTATTTTCATTTGTGTATATTAATAGTTATATTCGTGCAATTATTGAAATGCAGTGTGGCGACATCATTGGCAGCCAATTTCTTCAATGCTTCAGGTACGCTTTTATATTGAATAAATGAATAAATTCAACGACAGAATATTGAGAGGGTTATGTGGATACCAACAAGTGAGGCAGTGGGCGATGTTATGAGTCGATGCGCGAGTCGATGCGCAATGGATGTGTGGAATCCAACGATGATATTGCAACGACCATTTGCGCATCGATCTGCGCATCGACCCGTGCATTCGCGCATGCCCATGGGTTACGTACGGGATTATACAGATATGTAGGGTTCCACACTACAGTGTGAAACCCGGCACTTTCTGTGCGTCGACACTCAACTGAAACCGGCCGGATTTCACGCACGTATGGTATAAACCTGATTGTGCACTATCACCATTTAAAATTCCTGATTTGGCTTTATGACGTATTGGGATCGATCAATACGTCGATTTAGTTAGTAATTATATAAAATAATAATATAATAACGGATGGTGGGAACGAGAAATATGATTTCTCTTTCCTGTCATCCAGACACTGGTCAGCAATCCCACGGTGTCATTTGGATACCGTGGTGAGCAGTCCCACAGTTTTTCAGGAGTCCAGTTCAAAACGATGAACTGTTTGACTGTTTGAGTCTCTGTCAATGATGACACGAGACAGTGTTAGTGGAGAAAACCGTGAGACTGCTTAGCTCAGCGAATTGTGGCTTCGCCAAATTTTGAAGACTCTGGAAGCACCAGAGTACGATCAGGAGCAGAGTCGAGCGGACCTTTAGCTCAGGCCTTCAGCCAAGAAATCGAGTCGAAGTCCCAAGTCAAGTCGAGACATATTAGCAACGGATTATATCGACCCAAAATAAATCGAGTCGTGTATTTTAACCAACGAATAATATACCATCCTTTTACCGATTAAATACGCGAGTGGTTATTGAGGACTTATCCCTTCATCATTTTCCTAACATCCCTCCGAGTGAGCGAATCCCCCGTGAGCTCACCGCTGAAGTTAGCCGAGGTTTAAGTGACCATACAGAGGATTACAGTGCAGGAATAAAATAGTGCAAAGTGCAAGGCACAGTAGACACTGAAGTAATAGTACGAAGGAAAGGAAATATTCACTGAGTTTTACCTCCGGGTAAAACTCAAAACGTCACAGCTTCCTTTTTTATTTCTATGTATTTTTCAAAAACTTCGACTTCCCAGTAGGAATCAAACAAAACTTTTTCTTGGCCCAGTTTTTTTACGAAAACATTTATTTTTGTGTTTTTAGGCAGATTTCATTATTTTGTTCAAAATTAGCAAGGACTGTTTTTACATCCGCTGAAATTTGTTCTTTTCAATTCAATTTAATTCATTCATTTTTCATAAGATAGAACATTTTTTGAATCAAGAATTGAAGGGAAATAAACAGTTCTACTCCAGATTTATTGTCCCCACCGAATTTCAATTTTTAATCATCTATCAATAATTTTCTGACTTGATTTGGTTCCTCATTCAATTTTTGCTGTGATGATTCCTAAGTGGATTGTATTTCTTGGAAAGATGAATTGATTTCCTTATAGGAATAGTCGAATAAAATGGTCACAAAGAATTCTTTTTGAAAACATGTGTTTTTGTTTTTTCGTTTTTACAAATAATAGGGAAACATTGGGTGAAATGGACTCTTCTGACTTCTTGCTTCAATATTTATAACCAAGGAACAAATTTATGGGCTGACTACTTTAATTTTTAAAAAATTCTATTTCATCAACACTTCAATAAGACATCAACATTTTAAAAAGGGTTCAAAGTGTCCATTTAATCCCACCATCTCCTAGTAATTTTTCCTAAAAATCACAAAATTGCTCGCATTTCACTGCCACTTAATTTAGAGAATTTTTTTCCACGGAATGAAAACATTTTCTGTTACACTCGGAGAAAAATAAATATTTTCTTTTCGAATTTAACTATTCACGGACATTTAATACTTGATCACACAATATTTTCGATGCATCTCACTTTTGTCACATTTCAAACATGAACCGATAATTTCACAAACAGTGCATAAACTACCTTTATGTCCGAGGTCCACATATGAATATAGATATGGCGGGGTAAAATTCGAATTTTCGACGAGAGAAAACAAAATAGAACACCGAGTCAATTTTCCGTTTCATTCCAATAAGTGATTTGACGTGAAGAAGAACATTTTCCGTGGTTCTCCATAACAACATCACAACCCACATTCAAATGCACTGATGGCAACACTTCAACGATGGACATGAGGCTCAGTTTGACCGGCGCTGCCAACGTTACAACTTGATTCTCCGACTTTATAATGTGAATCAGAAAGGGCCGGAACATAAAAAAAAAAATCTACTCCTTTCCCCTCACCCCAAATTTTCAGTAAAAATTCGTCATCTCCTTTAGTTTCGGAGATATTTTTGAAAAACTCATCGAGTCATTTTTTTTGGTTGTGAATTCTCAATTCACAACCCCCCGCCCCCCTCCTCATCTTTGCCAAATCTCCACTCAAAAATTGAAATTTTCTGGATTTAAAAAAATATTTTTTCTAACATTGAGTATTTTTTTATTTAAAATTAATATCAATTTTGATCATTAATTTTAAACGTTTTTTTTCTAGAGCTTAGATAAAAGTTTCTAAATTTTGGAAAACTGAAGGTTTAAAATAAAAAAAAAATTAAGGTTAGCATTTTTTCAAAACTAATCCACTCTTTTCTCTGTGTATTGTGACCCTAATATTCTGACCCTCATTTTTTGACCGCCACTTTTTGACCCTTATATTCTGACACTTAGTGCCTGACCCTTGTGATACACTTAAAAGGGCTTGTTATAACCCGGCCCGATACAAAACAATCATCTCCGAATTGAAATACCCATCCCCTCAATTGAGTATAAAATATACTTGAATCAAGAATAATATATTTTAATCAAATATATTATAGACTCGAATCAAGAATAATATTCTTGAATCAAGTATATTTCATACTCGATTCAAGAATAATATACTGGAATCAACTATATTTTATACTCGGTTCAAGTATTTTTTTCCCGTGACTAACAAGAAATCAATAACGAGCAGCAAACGAATTTTAACATATAATCATATGATCACGAACACAGAGTATATACCGATGAAATTATGATTTTTGAAGGAAAAAAATTCGAAAATTTTCGATCAATCAAATTAGGCTTCCAGATTTTTCGTCACTATGACATGAATACACTTCACGTACATATGGGGTTATGAATACTGTTCAATACTGAACATATGGGGTTATGAATAATATGATCTTCTCAACTCTTTCACGGCTTTCCGCATGGCACTCAATGGGACCGTTACCTCTCCATTAGCTTGAGTAAAATTAATCCGGCCGAATTTTCGACGCACCCTCAACTGATGTTACGGTTCAAAGTTTTCCTATACTCTCCATGTTTCTCACCCACATAACCACTCGAGATTGCTATATGGTTTCTGAAAGCTGAAATGGGAGCGATGGTTGAAATGGAAAGTGGTTATTATTAATTCAACGACATTGGGAACCCTAAGTTCGGTACGGTCGAACGACCACTAATGAGGAGAAGGGATGTTCTTAAATGAACACGGAAACAACCACCATCCTCTCCTGTGGTCGAACAGAGGGTTCTCCAAACCTCAGAATAGTGATATCTAACCTGACATTACAATGTCAACGGCACATACTCCCAACTCGGGGTCTAAACGAGAAGGAAAAGAAGACGACGACATTACAATGTCGTACATCAGTTATACAGTCGAGGGGAATTGACTGGTACAGTCATGGCCCGCGGCATCCTAACGAGGTTACAGACTCATCTCCCACTCGTGAGTCTCAACAACTCGGGTCCCCGGTTCATCAGGCTTGCACAATATTACTAATCAACGCGAACGTGGATTGGCCAGTATTAAGTGGTCCTGGGATTGCCAATTCACGTTCACTTCATGAGGACACCCTATTTTAGTCTACAAGAAATTCGAGATGTACCTACAAGTTCAACAGAGTCAGACATAAAAGTAAGCTCTTTTAGACATTCGATTCCTCGAATTTGATTAAGTCTCTGAGTCAAAGAGGATACTTGTGGGGGTTCAATGGTAAGGGTGAGATGATGAAAATAGAATCGTAGGGGGTAAAATCATGAGCAAATCTGAAGAATCAAATTGCAAGGGTTAAATTGTAATAACGGAAAGGGGTGAGAAAATCATATTCGCACTGTGAGGGTTGAATGGTAAGGGTAACATCTTTTGGGTAAAATTTTAAGGGTATAATCGAAAAGACAAAATGGTGAAGGTGACATTGTTGGCATTGAAATCACGTTATTCGCTAATTATTACGAAGAAAAGACGAATCAACATTAAAAGTTAATCATCATTGTTATAATTATGGTTGATTACTCATTATTGAATGAATTTTTCGATTAAACTACATACCATAGTTGAATCTCTGAATATTTCTATGAACTGAATAATAAAACGTTCATGTCTAAGAAATATTGGCTTTGGATTGGCATGCCAAGTCTCGACGACCCATCGACGGTCAAATTTCGGCTGAACGCCAAATGGCCATACATCGAATCCGAGGTCCAATCCCATGACCAATAATTAGGTCGACTTCGGACGCCAAGACTTGATAAGAGTCAAACACGAAAGACAAGTCCTCCGATCACGAGGGTCAAACCCCCATTAGGGTCACGAGGGGTAAAACATAGTTAGCCGGGTCAATTAATTTGCTTGACATGTAGTATTCAAAACCATCTTTAAAATTGTTTCGTAATGATCGATATAACGTTAGAATTCGAATATCATCATAAGTAGTAGGTACTACTTTGATGGAAAACGTATAAGTCATGGGGTCATGAGTGCACTATTGCTATATCCATCAGTTTTTTAAAAATAAATTTCAATGGCTATAAGGTATTCCTTTGTCAACTCCGTCGCACTTTCTTAGGGCTATAAAATTAATTTCATATTGATATACCTTCATTTTGAAGAATTAGAATTGTTTTCTATCAATGAGATGATCAAGTTCTTGAAGGAACCAATAGTTAGTGGTGAAGAATTCAATCCTCATCAACTCTTGACGTGACCCAGGACTCACAACGAGAACGTAGTTGGTGGACAGTCCCAAAACGAAAATATATAAATTTTTTTATTAATTACGTATATTAGAATTTAATCGATGGCCTGTGGTATCAGTATACCATTGATTATCAGCAAAAATAACTACACCATATCAAGACAATAGCAAATACCCAATTGTTTTTTTTGGGAACACTGATTACACAATCCGACAATATTTCGATAGATTCTTGCCTAGACATGACACGGCCCTTACTAGGTAGATTTTATCTCCCTCAATCCGCATCTGACAGCCGTTTTCTCCGAAATGCGATCGTTGTAGAGAAAAAAAAAAGTTGTAGAAATCGCCTAAAAACGAACTTTTCTAAATCCAATAAAAAAATAACCCCTGCACCAATTAAAAAGGAAAAAAGACCAGTCGAAGAACGAAGCTTGGACCTATCGTTTGATGATGAGTTTCTCAAATGAAATATCCCCAGTATCTCACAATAAATTCAATGAAAATGGTATTCAACATTCGGAAAGCATCATGGCGGAGCAATTTGAAGTTGCATTCCCACGTGGAATTCAAATGATCCAACTTTGAAGGTTCTTTGTCAGGAAAAGCTTAACCATTGTAAAATCCAAATACTATGGAGGTGGCAGAATTTTTTTTTAACTTCCCGACCCGAAGGGAGGAAGTTATTGTAATGACCCCGAAAATCGAATGTGGAAATTTAAGCATTTCTCCACGTTTCATGACCTTTGGAACCACTTCTGACCCTTTTCAGGTACCTGTCTGTATGTGTGGATGTATGTATGTGTGTGCGTACGTGTGTGACAACAATTTTGTGCCACGATTCCTCCTGAACAAACGATGCGATTTGACTTTTTTTTTTTAACGCTGTATTTTCATGTGACTTGAACCTGATTAGATTATGGAGACGATCGTCTCAGCGTTTCTCCAGTTTTTTCCAAAAAACATTTGGAAAAAAGTCGAAAATTAGCGTTTTTTTGTAAACGAGACCATTTCTCCGTGCATAACGATGCGATTTCAAGTTTTTTTTCTTAGAAACGATGAATCTTGATATAACGCATAAATCATGGAATACCGGAAGACATTTAATCATCAGTTCACTAGCTTTTTTCGAAATCGATATATATTCAAGAAATAATTTTACTTTTCTGATAAATTACATCTTTTCTCGATGCGGAATACGGCGATGTGTGTGCATGGGAGTGTGTGTGAGTGCGAGCACGCGCACGGATTTTCTTGTCTTCTATGGGTATTTCCTCGTTTATCGTTATTTTACATCGCTTCGACCCGGTTAGGGTATACTGCGATGATGATCAAGACTTTAAATGGTTAGATCACACCATTCTACCCGGCCGGGATTTGAACTCGGAACCTTTCGCATGTGAGGTGAAAGAATTGAGGCAACTTGTTACTCTCGTAGATGATCAACCTGACCTTTAGCGACATAGACTAGCGAGGTACAACAATAGGAATAAATTAATCTGGTGTAGGATGGTGCGCAGTTGACTCCTTTTCCAAACCCAGGTACCGAATTTTTGAGTACAACACGACGGTTATTCTTATAAAGTTGATGGAGTTGATGATATTCCCATTATCAACAGAGTATGTCTTTTTGTATGTTTTTTGACGCGAAGAGAAAAGGATCAATCCTGAGCATCCATCCATTCTTAAGAATGAGGATGAAGATGATGAGACCTGTTTGCTCACATCTTCTGCAGCTACCCCACATCCCCATCAAGTCCCCCATCAAGTTCTCGACCGAGTACTCTACCAAGCCCCCCATCAAGTCCTCCGAACCCTGATGAAATTTTCATCGTCGAGTTAGAGGAAGACAAAACACTCTAGCTCCCTGATTTTTTTCTAATTGTTTCGTTAAAAAAAATGTTTTTTTGTAACATTTGATTTTTTTTTCTACTTCAAAAAAAATTAAAACAATAAATGAACACACCAACCATTCCTACATATATTTTCTTAATTTATTTTTGTGAATAAAGTCAGTATTGTCTTATTGGGAATCAACACACCTTGTTTTACTATTTTTTCCTTAACTTCGTCCCATTTTTTTAGTTGAAGTTATTTATAGTAAAACAATAGAATGATTGCTCTCAGCATGCGATTTCGAACTTTATGCGCTTCGCGCAGCCTGCTCAAAACTCGACTTCTGCACGACTTGACATACAATATTAGAGAGCACTCGGTAATAAATTTCGTTTTCAACGAATGTGAGTACAGACCTCGCCTTCGGCTCGGCCTGTAAACTACACATTCGTTGAAAACGAAATTTGTACCCTTGTACTCTAATGTACTATTATTTCACCTGAATTTCATGACTCATTTGTCAAACGAAGACTCCAATTGGATACCAAAATAGATAAGTTCTTGGAGTTTTAATTTTATCAAAAGAAAAACTTCAATGTCTCGTCACTGCAAAAACTCACCTGATTTTTTCTGCCACATCTGTGTAAAGTTCATCCATAAGTCCCAGAGGAGGAATGACTAATTTGGATAAATCGTGGACCCCTCATCTCTGTGTAAATAACATGGGTTCATATACAAAAAAAAGGCAAAGATAAAATGGAGTACGTCGAGGTACCATCTGTCGATCTACCAACGCTGATCACGAGCACCAGTGTAACTCACATCGAATCTCCTGTGAAGGTAAATGTAGAGCAAGAGCCAGAAGAGCTAGGAAACAATGAGGTTGATGAAGAATGCGATCCTATGGCGAAGGTGTCCACCTCTAACCAACTGATTCTGTTTGATCAAAATGAACTAGATAACCTGATTAAAGACTTCAAGATTAGCAAAGAGAAATCAGAGTTACTCGTCTCACGTTTAAAAGAGAAGAATTTTGTGACATCAGTAGTTCGCATAACGAAGTATCGCGATCGTGAGTCTCACTTGCTGCAATCCTTTAAGGAAGAAGCTACCTTGTGCTATTGTTTCGATATTGACGCGTTAATGGAAAGCATGGAGATAGAGCATGATCCAGAAGAATCACGATTATTCATTGACGCATCAAGTACCAGTTTGAAAGGCGTTCTCTTTCACATTGTCAATATGTATCCACCATTACCAATCGCTTATTCTAGGTCTCTCAAAGAAAGCCATGAGAACATCAAATAGTTGTTCAGCAAGATTGGATAAAAAGCAAAGATAAAGTATTGTGGCCTTCACAAGTGGCGTATATCGACTGACTTGAAAATGGTGGCTATGGCGATGGGAATGGAGCTGGGTTGGACAAAATATGGTTGTTTCTTATGCCATTGGGATAGCCAAGATAAAGCGAATCATTGGTCTCAGAAATACTGGCCTACTCGCGAAGTTTTCACTGCTGGTAAACATAACATCATTCGAGAACCCCTAGCTGAAACAGAACAAATTTGTTTACCACCACTACTTATTAAGTTGGAGCTCATCAAAAACATTGTGAAAACTTTGGTTAAAAATGGACAAGCTTTCAGTTATCTTCAATCATTCTTCCCAAATCCAAGTATGACGAAGATAACAGCTGGAATTTTCATTTACTCCCAGCTGAAAAAGTTGATGGATAATGACAAAACGTTCAAGAAAGCGCTGAAGGCCACAGAGTTAAAAGCATGGGAATCCCTTAAAGCCGTTCGCCAGCATTTCCTCGGGAGTTCTTGATCCGAGAACTACGAAGACCTTGTTGCAACAATGCTCAAAGATTTTGAAGAGATGGGATGAAACATGTCCCTGAAACTGCATTTTCTGTTCTCTCATCTTGATTTCTTCCCTGAAAGTTTATTGGATGCGAGTGACGAACATGGAGAGAGATTTCATCAGAATATTTCGAAACTGGAACGTCGATACAATGGCAAATCATCAAGGACAATACTTTCAGATTACCGCTGGGGTCTATTTAATTCAAGTGAAGCTACCCACAAGAGGAAAGACTCTCGACTATCCTTCCAGAACGCAGAAACTAGAAAAAGACTGAAAGTTTCAAAGTAAGACTTTCAAGACTAAATATTTAAATAATTTAAATGAAAGAAGCCTTAATCGTTATTGTTTGAAGAAAAATACATTTATTCTGTCTGAAATTCTTTTAAAAATTAATTTGAAAATGAAAAAAAAAACTAAGAAACAATCAGGAAAAAAACGTAGGGTACTGGAGAGTTTCATCTTGCTCGGACTCGACCATGAAAATTTCATCGGGGTTTGCAGGATTTGGTGGGGGACTTGGTGGAGAACTCGGTCGAGGACTTGGTGGGGGACTTGCTGGGGGGGGGGAAGCTACCGAAAATGTGAGCGAACAGGTCTCATCATCTTGGTCCAGAAATAATAGCTCATTCTCGAGGATGAATGGCTCTTCAGGATTCATTCTTCTCTCTTCTCGTTGTCGATCTCGCAAATTGAGAAGCATGCAAAAAGTCAAATACCCTAGTGGGAATGGGAGTATAATTAGCTTGATGAAATTCATGAGAATGACCCCCGTGTTGTGGTCATAAAGGTGGTACCTGATGGGCTTGGAGGAGTCAACTGCTCACCAATTCTACGCCAGATTAATTCATTTAGGTTGCTGTACCTCGCTAGTCCATATTGCCAAAGATCAGGCTAAGCTTCTACGAGGGCAATGAATCGCCTTAATTCTTCCACCTCCATGGTATCCCGATTATACAATAGTTAATCCTTTTCCGACAGATAACCCTCAAAGTTTGTCCATTTGAATTCCACGTGGGAATGCAACTTCAGATTGCTCCTCCATGATGCTTTTTCGAGTATTGAATAGCATTTTTATTTAATTCATTGGGAGATACGGGAAATATTCAATTTGAGAAACTCGTTATCGAACGATAGGCCCAAGTTTCATCATTCCAGTGGTATTTTTTCCATTTTTATCGGTGTAAGCGTTATTTTTTTATTGAATTTAGAAAACTGCGGTTTTAGGCGATTTCTACAAATTTAATATTTTTTTCTCGACAACGATCACATTTCCGAGAAAACGGTTGCCAGATTCAGAACCAGGGAGACAAAATCTACCTAGTGAGGGCTGTTTCTTGTCTAGGTAAGAATCTGTTGAAATTTTGTCGGACTGTGTTATGCAAATTTCGAGTATTTTTCCAAAAACTCCGCGTTTTTATGAATATTTGGAATTTGACTAATCATATGGCGATAGAAGCTACACTATGAGCAGAAAAAAAAATTATGAATAAAAAAAAAAATTTCTCCGTTGCAGCATCAGTCTCCTTATACCGGGCATACATATCTAGTTTTTTAAAGAAATAACCAAAAAATTCAGAATCATGGACCTGATAAAATATCAATTCCTATGAATTCCGATGTCCAAATAAAATACTCTGTAGAAATAATCAATAGAATGAGTTGTATACAAGATTTCCATCGATTTTTTCCATAGAATATTTACCATGGAACATTTTAATAAAAATCGCCAAAAATTCATACAAAGTTCAATAGAAATCCAATAGAATTGTCTAGCGAATTCGCTAGGTTTTTCTATGAAATCATTTCATGCGTGATGACTAAAGCCAATGAATGTTGTCGTTGAGGAATAGTTGTACGACCTCACCCTTTCCACATTTTCTTCAATATACGACGAATATTTCAATGAAAATGAATATTGTGAGAAATGAATCAAATTTTAGGGACATTTGACTAGTGATTTCCAGTAGAGCGAAATTGGATTCGATTCAAGGTGAAAACATAATGAAATATTAGATTTCACTGAAAATTCAATGAAGTTCATGTTTTTTAAGCTACAGAACAACGGGGATTTCCCGCTTCACTGGAATCTTCTATCGAAATGAGAATTTTTATTGATTGAAAATTCAAGAATATTTACCTGAATTTTCCTTTTTCGTACTGACTTTCATGGAATAATTGGTACAAATTGACAGTTTTTATTAATTTTCCCACAAAATTTTGAAATTTTCAATGACGAAATTCCTGAAAATTTCCATGAGACTATAATGTGATAGAAAATGCCGAGAAGTATACCGGAAATTTACACAGTAAAAAAAAATTCAGTGTTAATGTCTTCAGTGTGAGGTGTTGAAGATTTCGGTTTTAACAATTTTCCCTCCATTCATTACTTAGTTAAGGAATTTATATACTCCGTGGAGTCACACCGAAAACGGTGTGGACTTGCTTTCATTCTTCTTGGTGGGGACTCTTAGTCAAAATTCACTTTGAATTTTTTACTGTGTAAGCCAAAGATTTTTAAGTGGTAACAATACCATTTCATCGAGAAGACTTCCGTAGCTCCTTCTTTTTTCGCAAAAGAGGTCTTTCCACTGAACCTCTTCATCTTCATTAAATTTTGAGAAATTTCCCGAAAAATGCTTGGTATACCTAAGTGGAAATTCTGTTCAGGTCTCGATCAGAAACTGATCAAGTCCGATCCGAAATTCTGATCAGGCATGTTACGCCTCTGCCTTATGTTTTTCCACTAGGGTTTCTCCGCCTTCCATCAGGAGGCATTAATTAAAATTTAATTTTTTGACAGAAAAAATTAGCAACTTCCTAGCCGGGAATCGAACCCGAGACCTCCCAATGTCACGTCGGGTGCTCTTACCATCTGAGTTACCAGCAGACTTACGAATTTCACTCTCAAATTGATTCGTACCCGAGTGGAAATTCTGTTCAGGTCTCGATCAGAAACTGATCAAGTCCGATCCGAAATTCTGATTAGGCATGTTAAGCCTCTGCCTTATGTTTTTCCACTACGGTAGTTCAATTGACCTACATAGTAAAATTTATCGAGTGGATGAATTTCACCGTATCAACCATTTTTTTTAATATATCCCCCACCTACTATTTTCATGATATTTCCAATTTTCTCTTCAGATCCCACCTTCGCGTGATTCCTAACTACCGCGCTCTGGTTCTCCAATCCCTTCCACAAGTGGAGCATCAGCTATAGTCCAGAAGAAGGAGAGAACCGTGCTAATTGAATTAGACAATGAAAGTTCATGGAGAGAGGGATAATTCTGAAAAATTGATGGAGAAAAATCGTGACTTACCTAGCAAGATGAAGATTGCCGCTGAAGGGGAGAAGAAGATTCAAAATTCAATAATTTGTGTCGAGTCAATTCTTGAGTATTTTTATTGATTCAAAGTTTTCTCATTTTCCCATGGAAAAAAAACATGCAGCTAGAATTTATTTTGAAGAAAATGACAACATTCTATAAAAAAAATCATCCAATCTACCTCCCACAAGAAACTAAAAATGTTATACAATGAAGGAATACTCAAATGATGATAATGACGACATTATAGATGACAACAGTCGTTCTCAGGACGAAGAAATTTTGAAAAACATTTTTCTGGCATACATTGAATTTTTCAATAATAATAAAATGAGGAATATTATTAACAGATGTTTTGCAGGCTCAACAGAGGGGTTATTACTCTCACGATTTTCGAAAAAATACAGAACAAACGAATGCAGCAAACCCACGAGTGGCTAGTAAGACAGAACGTCAGCGCAAGAGAAGGAGAGATATAATGACGAATCTCCGTAACTTATTCTCCAATGCTAAAGAATTATTTGAGCAATTGATTAGACTTGATGATGAGTCTTGAGACCGATGACCGTGAGAATGCCACAGAAGGAGTCGATAATGTCCAACGTATATTTGATGCCTCGACTGCCTACAAAAGTCAGCATTAACTATCGTATCGTTATGTTCATAATAACTGCCGATCAATCCTGCGTTATTCATCGAAACTGCTTGATATTCAAATTCCACACATGGCCAAAAGGAGGGAGCAACTAAAAAACGCCAATTGATGAAAGATTCCTTCAACGATTCGACAGATTCGCGTAAAAGTCTGTTTAGATAATGATGGAATTGAAAAAGTATTAACACACTTCCACTGTATTCCATGTTGCTCGCATTCCAGATCTCCATAAATCTGAAGATTTGGTGGTGGACCAAACGGGGCGAAAGTCATCGAAGAAAAATCAAGAAATTCATAACACGAATATTGAAACTGGCAGTCACTGACGAGTTTCAGGTACTCAATTCCCTTTGCTTGAATCCATTGTGGAATATGCTTTATTATTTTCGTAGATGATAGAATATCCATTGCTGGCAACGAGAACAAAATCACAATTTCGATGGACAGAGGCAAATGCTGGTGTACAAGAACTGATGGTGGATACAGGAGTTTTTGTTAATTCAGCGACTTTGACGACAATTGTTCGAAATGCTGCAGGGCAAAAAGTTCTGGCTCACGCATTATTGGAGGCTGTATTCACAGAGGAGACATTGGAGACTCATTCTCTCACAGGTGGGGCGGCTAAAGAAATTGGGAATGATAAAACCAATGGGAGTAGATCTGGGCTAGATGCAAATGCCATCAGAGTCATATTAAGTGAGAACTTTATCTGATAAACAATTCGTTGTACTGTGGGTAATACGATAATTAACTTTGATCAAAATTCCAGATTATATAGGTGCAATCAGAAGAGAGAAGCACTGGATAAAAATGGATGAACAACTGGTACCTCAGAACATGAGGAATAAGTTTCAGGAACTGAAATCCAAAAAAATTTAAAATTATTTGTTGAAAATTATGATCATTTTAAATCATAAGAACCAAGACTCTTCATCAGTTGTTTAAAATGAAAATTAAATGTCATGACTCGAACTACGGAGTGGAGTTCCCTTAATCGAGCTTTCGAAGAGTTTAAATACACTAAGTATAAAGATCATATATTGAACATACGTAGAAATTATATAGTATATGTAGCTCTATATGTGGGGTTTATCTGTTTCTATATGATCCATATAAACCCTGTATATAGCCCATATACAGTGATTTTCAGCTGGGAACGTCTTCAATGCTGATTTTGGCCGATCAGGATGCGTTGTTCGGGGTTACGGAACACATTTCACGAAAATGTGAGGAATATCTGTCAAATCATTAGAAAATAATTGGCAGGCTACAATGAAATTATCAGTGTGAAACGCGTTACGTGACCCCGAATACTACCCTCTGATTGGTCAAAATCAGAATTGAGGAAGGTGTATGTAATACCACAAGAGCTTGAAAATTATCAGGTATTTCTCAATAGGTTCGTTGTAAACAAACAAGGGAGCCAAGTTTTGTAGGTTAAAAAATCACGAGTGCGAAGCACGAGTGATTTTTCTTTGAAAATTTTACAAGTTCATTTGCATGCAGGGAACCTTGAGAGAAATACCTAATTAAATTTGAAGCTGGAGTGGTATTCAGGAATGGTTTTTACCACACGTCTATGGTTTTTACCATGCGTCTATGGTGCTTTACCGATGCGACTGAAACTGGCGAACGATTCGGGCCAACGATATGCATATTTTTTAGGGCGGACTGTCCTGTCGACGTTTCAAGGGGACCGCGGACGGGGGTTAACTTTTTTTTACTCCTAATGTTCTAATCTGGGATGGGGGTTGCTCAGGTGGCATCTGTAACCTTCATCCCTCCTTATGCATGTGTTATTTCAATAAAAAATGCAATTACGAAATTTTTAAAAAATTTCAAAAATTGACATTACAGGAGGGGCTGGAGGGGGGACGCATGTATACGAAAATTTTCACCCAACAAGGGGAGAGGGCTGCAGAGTCTATTCTAACCACCCTCATCCCACTGTTCGCATGCATTCTTTAATTAATATTGTGCATCAAGGGCGGAAAGTCATGTTTTCCCGCCCGAGGTGCACATGCTATTTTTTAACACGCCTGCAAAAGAAAGTTCGTATTTTGCTCTTTGATGAGCGAGAGGAAAGTACGAACTTTCTTTTGCAGGCGTGTGAAATAAAAATAGTCACATTTTTTAACAAAAATTCCCAAAATTGGGATTTCACGAGAGGTTGGAGGAGGAAGGAATGTATGCACTCCCCCCTCTTGTTAGGTACAATTTTCAACCTTCCGCATACATGCTTTTTTCACACACCTGCACGGGAAGTTCGCACTTTGCTCCGACTCTCACCGAGAGTTGGCATGCCAATTCAAAGTCAATATTTAGCCGTGAGTGGGTCGCTGTGTCACCTCCTACATTTCCTCCTCGCCCGATTATCCTTAATGCATTGCGGCGAACACATTTCACTAATAACCCGTGCGCAACTCCTCCAGAGTAATCTAATAGGGCACAAAATTTCAGGAATATTTTTTAATCCGCTACACTCACAGATGTTTTCAATTCCTCCATCGTAAATACTGCAACGTAATTAAAACGAAAAGTATACGACGCTGCTATACAGAGTGAGCAATACTATCATGTTACTATTTTTTTTCGTCAGATGGCGCAATACCATGCCAGCTGGAAAGAAAAAGATGACACCAGAAGTGGGATGACCTAATATGTGTTCTGTCAGATAGCTTCTGTCGCGCTGCTTGTTTGAAAAATAAACGAAGATTGTTCGCTTAAAAAATATTGGCCGAATGTATTATACATTGAATGGAGAATACATCGTTTTTCCGCTAGAATCAACAATTCTACATCAAGATAGCCGCAGTCGACATCTCTATTAATTAAATAAACAATTATTGCAAAATAGAGTTGTTTCTTCTCCCGTTGACTTCTCAGCGGTTCAAGGAAACTAAAAAAATTGACGATTTTTCTCAAAATTTGTTTGTACATATGGTAACGATTTAAAGCTTGCCGACTTTTAAGGACACCGAAAATTGCACGGAAAAAAACTTCAATTGAGTATAACATATATTTGATTTAAGTATATTATTCTTGATACCAGTATATTTTATACTCAATTGGAGGATGGGTATTTCAATTCGGAGATGATTGTTTTGTATCAGGCCGGGTTATAGCAAGCCCTCATAAGCGTAATATAAGGGTTAGGCACTAAGTGTCAGAATATAAGGGTCAAACACAAAGAGTAAAGGTGGATTAGTTTTAGAAAAACGTTTCTAAATTTCAGAAACGGTGGTTTCTAAGCTTCAGTTTTCAACAATCTAGAAATTTTTTTCCAAGTTTTAGAAAAAAATCTTTTCAAATTAATGATCAAAATGGGGATTAATTGTAAACCTAAATATACTCAATTTTAGAAAAAACACTTTCTAAAATCTGGAAAATTTCTGTAATTTTTGAGAGGGGATTTCACAAAGAGGGGGAGGGGGGATTCAGAATTCACAACCAAAAAAATTGAGTCGGTGAGTTTTTCAAAAATATCTCCAAAACGTACGGAAATAGCGAATTTTTATTGAAAAATTGGGATGAAGGAGGGGGGGGGGAGCCTTGAGAATGCACAAACAAACAAATTGAATTTGAGTTTTTCAAATTATCTCCAAAACTGAGGAAGATAGCGAGTTTTTACTGAAAATTTGAGGCGGGGTGGGGGGAGAGGTAAGTTTTATTGAATTCTCGATGTACAGGGTGACGAATGGGAATAGATGAAAACTTTTCCCCTATATTTCCGTCTCCACTTTGTCACCAGGGATCGGGCTGTTGTAGGTTAAAACTTGGAGCCTGGCAAATTCTGTTGGGACACTCGGAGTCTAGTTTATATTCTCCAAATGAGTGAGCTTACCGTCGAAGAAAAAGTGCATCTCATTGAGTGCTACTATTCCCGAGGAAAAAATTACACAAATGAGTATAGAGGCTTTCGTAGTAAGTTTGGTAGTCACAGAATTGGGAATGAAACGACTCTCAAACGGTAGCAATTTTCCAACAACCGAGAGATGTTGGAAACCAAACTTTTCCCATTCGCTAAGAAAAAAGGATTGGTGAAAGATTTCTATTTTATGCAAGACACTGGAACACCTCATCGAACTAATTATGTGTTTGCTGCATTGCACAAAGTATACAATGATCGCGTCATCGGCTTAGAGTATCCTCGCTTCGCCCGAGCAAGGATGGACTGGCCACCATACTCACTGGATTTGAACCCGGGTGATTTCTTATTGTGGGGTTATCTCAAAGACTTCTATTACGCGGATAATCCTCAGACAAAAGAGGCTCTGATAAGCGCTATCCAGACGGGTGGTTCTAATATTTCTCAAGCTAAAATTGAAGAAGTCTTCCATAGTTTTCAGAAACCCCTTGACCATTGCGCAAATTCTGATGGAGGACACTTCGAGAGTATTTACTATTAGTCATATGCCCTCGAATGTGTTTGATCAATTCTTGCACCGTGTGAATATTTATTTAAAAAAAATAAAATGCAACTTAAACTAATTGCAAATAAATTTGCAAAGTCTATTCTGTATAACTCAAACAAAGCTATGATAGTTTGATTTTCACCTATTCCCATTTGTCACCCTGTACTAGGCCAGTGTTAGGTCATTTTCGGCCAATCTTGGCTCATTCATCATCCTTTCCGACCCAGGAATCAGGGAATCTATGAAGAATTAAATATTTTGTAACTATAGTTATAATAACTCTACGGTGGACGAGTAGGTAGCGCCAACGACTAGTAACCTCAAGGTTCCAAGATCAAATCCCGACGAGTCCAACTTTTCACTTATGATTATCAGCAGTTATAGGTTTCTTTAGGAGGGATCAAACGAAGAATGTAAATTGAATGATAGAAAAAGAGTGTATTAATTAATTTCTTCAATTATTAAAAATAAGTATTTGGTGGGTCACGGGTATCGATCATAGGTCGACGTTTGACAACCAATATCGGCCCAACATTATCAAACCAATGTTGAAATTTCAACATTGAATTTTATGGTTGATCGCTGGAACTAACCGATCTAGATCGGGAAGTTAGAAACAAATAAAGACAGATGATTCCGAAAATATATTGCGCACTTGAGCATTCATTCATGACCCATATTAATTATTCCTAAAATATTTCACTTCATGCTTTCATGACATTAGCAATGGACAACTTAAGCACAGTCGGCCGGAATTAATATAGTTTCACACACACCTGTCCATTATTAACATCCAACTGATCTTTGACATCACTTCTTCTCTGAGTAATTTAATATGAATAGATAATATTATTATAGGCCGCCCATTTCGCAGATACGAGGTGCGTGTCTAGCATAAACCAAACTCATCTACGTCTCGATTGGCCATTGTTTCCTCTGCAACTCAAGCTCCGGTATGCGTAGACACCTACCATCTTATTTTCTTAACTTATTTTCATACACTGATCACATGCTTCATGTAAGGAGACATTGCTAAAAAAAATATCGTAAATAATACTCTTGAGAAGAAGTTAACTACGTGCATAATTTGCGTGCATCGGTATGAACCTTTTTTCTATGAATGAATCGAACTCTTATCATGGCGTATTGCAACGTGGACTCTTATCTAACATCTCAAAATAGTAAAAACAACGTATTGTCTGCAAATCATGAATGTGTATTCTGAAATGGAAACGAGGAGGTTGTTATCCAAAATAATTTTTCACTTACATTAGTTGGTAGTGAATCGGCTTGAATATACCGAATTTCATTGAATTAAATTATTATAGCAAAGAACAAAAATAATTTTTTAATCATTTAAGTCGAAATGCATCATTGTCGTAAAAATTTACATGGTAAAATTGAAAAAGGCATGACTTTTCGTCGTCATTTTCCAATTTTATTTCCTCCATCTATATTTATCACCAGTGAAACTTGAAGAAATCAATCAACAGTAAGCATGCTATTGCTAACTGATCAGTGAAAACTCAACCGTCGCACCATAAAATCAGTAGATCAACGCTCATTTCAACAATTCAAATTATGACACAAATCATCCATTTATCGCTTCTCGATCCGAGTGTTCGAGTCTTAAAGGGTCATAGAAGGCCACCGTTTCCTTGAAATTTTCAAACAAATTTCTTGTTCAAAGTTATTAATACTTGTTGAATCCAAAGCATATTGATCTTCATCATCGCCTTCTAGATAATAATGTGCTTTCAATTGTCAAAATAGAAATAACTTTCAGCAGGAAATCTGATCAAAAATTTGGAAAATTAGCGGCGTTTTGTTACCCGTTAATGGGGGCTTCCGTCCCTTCAAGAGAAATCTAATTTTTAGTGACCGCAGAATTGTTGCCGGTGAACAATGCCTGGGCCGAATTGCCGATGCTGTTGAATCAGCTAAGCTTCGGCCTAGAATTGGCGCGCCAAGTCTCAGTGGCCAACTCACGGCAAAATATCTGCTTCAGATTGACATGTCAAGTCTCGGTGACCCGTCCACGGCCAAATGTCTGAACATGAAATTTGTCGAATTGCAAGTAACGATCAATAATTGAATAAACTTCGGACGGCGAGACTTCATAAGGGTCAACAGGAAGGACAAGTCAATCGATCCCAAGGGATCACTATAAGGATGAAAAATTTTCGATTTCTGCAAATCATCCAGGAGAAAAACGATCTTCATTTTCCATATTGATAAACACCAATTCACTCGCTTCCATTGTTGGGAATCATGTAAACTCATTATTTATTGATTATTAATAAATTGACTGTTTACCATATCTATATTGAGTTTCATAATTAAAGAAAATGAGAGAATCAAATAAGAATATAATATTTGAATCGTATAGCCCATAAACTTCTCCGTAACGGATAACTCTACGGAGGCCGAGTGGGTAAAGTCAAGGACAAGCAAACCAAAGGTTCCACGATCGAATTCCGACGAGTCCAACTTTTTACTCATCATTCTCGGCAGTTGTCTATTTCTTCCGAAAGGATCAGGCAGCAGATACACAGTGCCGGTTATGGACCACAAAACTGGAAGTGACGTCATAAACGAGCGGGAAATTTGAATTTCGCCAAACCGGATGCCACGTGATGGTGCGAAATTCGAAATTCTACCATTAGGAGGGCAAAAGGGGGGAGAGATCACGTGACCAATCCGATGTGACGTCACAAAAAAGGCGCGAAAATTTACATTCTGCTGGAAACGGAACTAACGTACATGGCAAGATATCTTTATCACAAAGCGAGGAGTTGAGGGGAGGGGGTATGAGAGGGGGTGATCAAATGGGGAGGCAGGTAGAGATGAGGGATCCTCATAGACATATAATATCTAAACTGCGAATTTGAGTGGTGGGGGTGGCATGAAAAAAAAGGTGCGCTGTTGTTTCACCGTTCTGTCTCTTCGTTTAACAGTCCTTTCAGTGGATTACGGAGTGAAGGAATAACTAAGTCTCAAGACCTCAAACAATGGATCGCAGATTTTCAAAACAATTCTTGGAAGTGTTTACATGGGTCAAAGAACGCAGTTTTCAAATGGCGCAGTTTTGCAAGAACAGACACGTCACTCATATTATGTTTCAGATAGTTGGAAGTGTTCACTCCGTAGACGTTCGAAACTATTCCAAGAAGTGTTTTCCAGGAACTATTGATGTCGATAGATGCTACGCAATTCGGAGGAAAAAATAAGTCTCAAGGTCCTAAAACCATATATCGCAGACGAACAATTCTTGGAAGTGTTTACACCGCTGGAACGTATTGCGCACTTTTGCGAGAACGACCACGTTACACGTATCATGTATCAGTTAGTTGCGAATGTTTACTTCATATCAATTCAAAACGTTTCTCGCAGCTATTTACGTCTACAATTACTGCGCAATTTGAAGGGATTAATAAGTCTCAACGTCTCAGATGTTGAAAACAATTCTTGGAAGTGTTTACATCGCTCAAAAGAATTGCGCACTTCTAGAAGGAATCTGTTTGGATCACCTAACAAAATTATATGACTATCCTGAAATGAAACGTGTCAGGGGCGAAGATGACTCAAAGATTTTGGAATGATCTCTTTTCCTCAATAGATGATAGAGATTGCAGAAGTGAAGTGGGGTGACCCAGAGTGTTATAGTGCAAAAATTGCGTAGTTTTATATAACAATTCTAAAAAACAAAATTCTCTGAGACACGGTCTATAAATTGGGGAGGGGAGTTGACGTCATAAATCATATAACTCAACCGTTCCTATAAATTGCGTATCAATTGCAAACGTAAGTAGCTCCACAAAATAATTTGAGCGGAGGCAAAATGAACTGTTCCTAGATTTTTGTTTCGTTGACAGAAAACCTGATAATTGAAACGTGTTACTTCCTGGAAAATTTAGCAGTTCTTCCAGATGATATGAACAATTCCAGGAACTGTTTACTTCGTATCCGTTCAAAACATTTCTTGGAAATATTTTCAGGCCTCTGAAATATGATGCTTGGAATGTGTTCACTATGTAAATGCGCACTACTCTCAGATGATGTAAACAATTCTAAGAACTGATGTCGACGATGCAAGTGGAAAATTTAGTATCTCAGACCGAGCAGAGTATTTGATTCTCCAGAAATTACGTCGAAATTATCTAGAAAAGTTTTTGGTTGTTTATCTGAACTTGCTTCCTCCAATAGGATCTCTCGAACAATAAGATTCATTACATAAAATCACTGAAATGGCTCCTGTCCAATAGAATTCATTGTATAGAAACATCTGCTGCTTCTAACCAAGAGGATTCGTCGTATAAAAATATTGAGAGATGCTTCCACAGGATTCATCTCGATGAATCATTGAATGGAATTATATAGAACAATTATCTAGAACTTTATTTGAACGGCTCTGAACCAATAGGATTGATTGTATAAGAATACTTGCATCGCTCTTGACTAATGGAAATTTCTGAATAAAATGGTCTATAAAAATTAGCTATACGAATCATCGATGAGAAGTCATTTACAATTCCATTAAGAACAATAAGATTCGTTTTATAGAAATATTGAGAAATTCCTTTGGAAAAAATATCTGGAAGAACCCTCTAAAGAAATCATATAGGAACATTTTCTAGAACATTATCTGAATGGCCCTCAATCAATAGAATTTGTTGTATACATGAAAGTGAATTGCTTTTGACTAATAAAATTATCTAAAAGATTATCTAGAAGAATCGTCTCATAAAATCATCTACAAGTATTATCTAGAATTTGATCTGAACGCCTCGGTCCAATGGGATTCATTAGGATCATTGGTCATCAGTTTGGGTACTAATGGCGCCATACCACAGCATTGCTTTCAGTCCGTCATACAAGGACAAAACACATCTGACCATCTTTGTTGAATGCATTTAACAAATACGCAATGCTCAATTCTACTGACATCAGTTTCAGCTTTGAATAATGATCCTAATAGTATCGAAACATGGGCACCGCTCTCAACCAATAGGATTCATCGGATAGAAAGACTTGAATAGCTTTATAAATTTATCTATAATTTTGTTGAAACTTCATTCAGCGAATAAAATTCATCGTATAGAAATATCCAAGTCGCTTTCAACCAATAGGAGTTGTCGAACAAATTTATCTAGAAAATCATCTGGAAAATTATATTGACTCTTGCCAATAAAAGACCGCGGCGCCCTTGACTCCGCTCAGTCCGCGCATCACCAGCTATCGAGCAAAGTCTCCAGAGTTTGTGGAAGAAAAATTGATCACGTTAAAAAGGACGCCAAGTCGTGTTTGAAAGTGATGGAGCAGCTGCAATCAGTATATAAGAGATCATCTTCTCAGAACATTGACCGCTGGATAAACCAGTCCCAACATTACATCAGACTCTACGAGAAAGATTTTTAAAAAGTTCCAAATCTTTCCGTTGGAGAAAAAATAAGGATGCAAATAACAGTCTCATTGCTCCACACATATTGTAAAAGGTTTAAAAAGAAAAAGAAGCAATATCATGGTGGAGCAATCGGTGTCGCATCAATATCCATGGCTGAAGATACAGTACTCTGAAAGGATCTGCATTCAAAGGACGTATTCGAACACGTGTGATTGTTAATGAGTCACAAAGATCCTCAGGCCTTCTTAGAAGATGCGAAATCTCTGGCCATCGTTCTCTTGCAGGAGGCTCTACAACACCAAGGCAATATAAAAGCCCATTGAATCCTTACCTCCAAGTTTCAAGTGACAAAGAACGATGAAGTGATTGAAGAGACGAAATATTTCAATACAAGAAATGAATTAATTTCAATCACCACTGATATGAATAAATGGTTTGATGAAAATTTAACGGAACGGTTGTTCACGAAAATTGAGGATTTCCAGGAGACGGATTCTGGATGGCAAATGATTGTGTTATGAATTTGACGATCAAGATCAACAAGTACGTGCCACTTTTAGCGGGTTTAAACATACTTATCTGAGTATGTAAATATCTGCAATCGACGAAAGCAGTAGTGAACGTTAAAGACAATGACAAGTATTGTTTCCTGTGGGCTGTGATAGCAGCTCTACATCTAGCTACAACACATTCAGACTCTATGAACTCTAATCCTCATTACTCAGAGACTATTCTACCGGATGGAATAACACATCTCAATTACATAGGATTGGAGTTCCCGATGCCGTTGATGAATATTCCTAAATTCGAAGGTATGAATGGACAGTCGATAAATGTATATGGTGTAGATGATGAGAAGGATATCGTACCTTTATACCTGAGTCAAATTAAATCTATCTGGTCCACGATTCATCTCTTATTGCTGCATGATAAAACACAAATAGAATATGATACACAACCGATTTATCATTTCGCTTGGATTAGGAATTTATCTCGATTATTCAGTTCAAAATTATAGAGACATAATCATCATATGATCACTGTTTAGACCATTTTGCTGCAGAAGTGTCATTTGCAAGTCATAAAAAAGATTGTTCTGAGATTAACAAGTATAGAATAGTTCTGCCAGAGGAAGGAGAAAATATTTTAAATTTCAAAACTTACCAATTCAAGGCAATGATTCCATTCGCAATCTATGCAGATATGGAATGTATTTTAGATCCAACCGAGTCCGTGCCATGAATCAGATGCACATTCCTCATAGTATGGCGTTTTACTTGCACTGTGCTTTTAACGATGCTAGATCGGAATTTAAGATGAAACGTGGACCAGATTTGTATCGAATGGTTCGTAGATGAATTACAGAGAATCGCTATTAAGGTCAATACAGGTTTAGAGACAAACATAACGATGGAGCCTCTCACAGATGAGCAAGCTAGGGAATTTAATAATGCTCAAGATTGTCATATTTGTGAGAAAGCGTTCACTTCAATTGACATGAAACACCCTGATCATTAGCATTTTACTGGCAAGTATCGCGGTCCTGCGCACCCTGGATGTAATTTCATTTACCAGAGCTCTCATATGATCCCAGTAGTTTCCATAACGTTTCCGGTTATGACTCACATTTCGTCATCAAGACACTTGCCACACATTTTCCAGGTTCGGTAGATTTGCTGTCTATCAATAAGGAGAAGTACATCTCCTTCACTAAATACATTGATGAGACTAAAGTTCATTTACGATTGATCGACTTATTCCGGTTGATGGAAAGTAGTTTGGATAAATTGTCATCTTACCTCAATGATCAAAATAAATCTATAACTCAAAAGTATTGCAATGATGATATGGAAAAATTTCAGTCTTCAACTAGAAAAGGATTTTTCCCATATGAATACGTGGACTCTTGGGAAAAACTCAATGACACAAAATTGCCTCCAATCGAAAAATTCTATTCCAAATTAAATGACGAGATTATCTCTACTGACGGATGCGCAGAGAGTTTGAGACGTTTATGACATTAGACTTTTGGGTGAATATTCTGACCTTTACCTGGCAACAGATGTCGTAGTTTTGGCAGACATCTTTCAAAACTTCAGACGTACTTGTTCTTCCGTGTACAAACTCGATCCGCTGCATTATTACACAGCACCAGGATTAGCATTTGATGGTATGCTGAAATGCACTGGTGTCAACCTTGAGCTTCTCACAGACATTAAGATGCATTCGTTTATTGAGGGGGAATTTGAGGTGGGGTGGCTCAATGCTCAAATTGGTACGCTTGTGCCAGCAACAAGTACATGCCAGGGAAATTCGACTCTAGCAAAGAGACCTCTCATCTCATGAACTTTGACGTGACCAACTTGTACAGTGGAGCCATATCGCAGTACTTGCCGTATGGATCATTCCAATGGATTGATCAATCGATCATTGACGTACACACAATTCCAGATGATGGGAGCAAAGGGTACATCCTTGAAGTCGACATTGAGTATCCCAAGGAGCTCTTCGAGACTCAAAAGGATTGACCGCTTTGCCCGGAACATTTTGTGCACCCAAACAAGAAGATCGCAAAATTAATGACAATTGCTTTCCAAGGCGAACTATGTGATTCATTACAAGAATCTTAAGCAATGTTTGAATTTGGGGCGGGAATTGACAAAAATTTACCGTGTATTGGAATTCGATCAAGCGCCATGGCTGAAACCGTACATTGACCTCAATACAGAATTAAGAAAGCAATCCATCACTCAGTTTGATAAAAATTTATTCGAATTAATGAATAATTAAGTTTTTGGGAAAATATTAGAATACAAAAAGACGTAAGGTTGATCACGAAATGAGAAGGAAGACATGGAGTTAAGTTTCGCATTCCCCAACCCAATTTCCACAGCTGCACCATTTTTGGTAATGATTTGCTAGTTGTTCAATTGGATCGTACAAAAATGTACTTCAACAAACCGATTTACGTTGGTTTCTCAATTCTGGATTTATCCAAGATATTCATCTATGATTTCCATTACGAGAATATTAAGAAAGTACTTGATGATAAGGCTAAGTTTATGTATACAGACATAGACAGTTGTGACGAAATTTCGAGAAATTGCGCCACCTGTACGTGAGTTCATCGCAGGAGAGGAAAATCGACGGATTTCGTAAAACAAATTTGTAAAGGGTGAATAGATAGCGAGTAGTTACTATCGAGAGAGAAAGTCGCGATTTTCGTTTTCAGATGCAATATTCCTAATTCTAGCCGTAGCTCCTCGGATAACGGTCGTCACAAATATCCGGAGATGAACCGTCGTGGGAAAATGATGTTCAATTCACTTAAGTAGGGATAAACAATTAAAAAGTGTCGATTCACGTTAAAAACTAATAACAATAGAAACATTCAATAATAATTTGTTCATCTAGTTAAAGTTCCCGTTAATTTTCAGTTTGAGGGAGTTTCAGTTAGTTTCGGTTATTTTTTTGTTCCTCGCGATCTCTGAGTGGAACGAGTATCCACCGTGGTCCATGGCCGATAGACTGAGCCTCCTGGTGAGATCTCGTTAATCCCGCTGAGTGGGCATTGCTGATCGTAGAGGTTGAGCTGAGAAGCTCACGCTCCCTGGCTTATGCGTTTCGTGAAGTTATTGGAGTCACTAGTACAGTTGGAAGGCCATGTAGATGACGTAATCCATCCGTCTACATGGATTACCATGGGTTATATTCGGTTTCATTACGGTTTTGGTTAAGCTCTCCCAATAATTCCCGGGAGAGCGACAGTGACACAAAGTGCACACTATCAGGTGAGAAGTGCATTCGCGTGAAGAAAAGGCGAACAACTGCCTATATTCTCCCTCATTCCGAGCCTTTTATCCTTCAAGAATATTAGTTTCCGGTATCGATTAAAATAAAGTTGACCCCCATTTATTAAAAGAATAGTTACCTCAAGGTGACATTAATTTATTTGAACTTATAAAAGCTAAATGCACCGTTTAGCCAAATCTCCGTACATTGAATTTGAACGTGCGTTCCCGCGCGCCAGTTTCTACCAACCGCAACTTTGATTCTCCAGCGACCGGTTATGCGGCGTGCCAGTAGGCTGCCAGCTGAGGATCACGGGTCGACGCGGGAAATAGTCGTTGATCAACTCTCATCACCGTAACCTCGCCGAGACGAATTGCCGAGGGAAGACGCCGAGAGGAACATCTCGTGGACCCATCAACAGAGGAAAATGGTAAGGAATCACTGCATTGCCGAGTGCACACTCCCGGAAAGGGCGTAGTGCACCGATTCCACTGAAAATACGGGACATGTACGGGCGGAAAATGCACACGGCGCTTCCAGGGCGAATGACATCATCGTGCCCTCTCCAATGCCGACAGGGAATCGTCGAACAATTAATGCACCACTCGAGTGCATAATTGGTTCACGAATATTCTCCAGTGGTGTGGCGAGTGTATCGTGTTAGTTAAGTGGAGGAATGTGTTATGTTAGTTAATAAAAAAATGGGTTATGGTGCACCCGTGCTCTCCAAGTGGTGTCGACGAAGCAGTGGTAATGCATTTATGGTATTTCATTATTCGAACGAAATGTCGCCTCCATTGAGAGCACTTTCAGCTCGGCAAACTTCCCCCATTATTTTATTTAAATAATTTAAGCCTTCTCGTCGAGTAGAAGCTCGTGAGCCCCGGCATTCAGGGCGACGCTACGACGCTGAGAAGTGAGGTTAACCTGGAGGATAGGAAACGAGGGCACCTCGGGAGTGCTACTTCCCTTCTCTAGAGTTTCTTCCATCGTGGGATATTCACATTGATCAGGTATTCGTCGATTTCTTGTCCTGAACGGGTCCGGGATGTGTAGCTCCTAATGCACGTAGATTTGGAATAGTGCAGAGCAACAATGTGTACGTGAGTTAATTTTGTCCTACCCCTTGCCCTCGCGTAGATCTCTCTCAAGGTAACCCTCACTCTCGGTAAATGAATTTTGTTAATCGACTGGCGCCCAACGACAGTTTCTCATAAGAGTAGCTAGTAGTTTTACGGTTTTGGAGGATTTTGGGGAAGTTGGGGCGGAAAAGGCCGAAGGTGACAAACTCCGGCTGTCTTCGTTCAAGGGTCTTCGTTAAGGATGGAGGACTTTCGATTCTGTTTAGTTCATTTGGAAATAATCATCACACAGTCTTTTGTATGAGTTCAAAGTACTTGATATTTATGAATATATGAAATGTGACATTTCCAAATTCGATACATCAGATTATCCAAAAGAAAATGTTTACGGAATGCCACATATAAATAAGAAAGTGCTAGGACTTATGAAGGATGAGTGCAATGGAGGAGCAATGAGTGAATTTGTGGGCTTGAGAGCGAAATTGTACACATTCAAAATTTATGGGAATGAGAGAGCCCAGAAGCGTGCGAAAGGAGTGAAAGCATCGACACTGAAAAGGATTACGTTCGATAATTACAAAGACTGCCTGAAAAATCATGAACGTTTCGTAGAATCATAGTATTTAATTAAGAGTAAGACTCATGAAGTTCATACTGTGCATCAGAAGAAATAAGCTCGAAGTTGGGAAGATGATAAGAGAATACTCTGTACGAACTCTTATGATATTGTTCCCTATGGCAATTATCCGTAGATTAGCTTCAAATTGGGGCCATTTACACCGGGACTTCGAGTCACCCCAAGTACGGCAAAGTTTATGTCTATCCCTATGCTCTTGGTGAAAACCCGGAGTTCAGATCACATTTGTGTTTCCACCGAGACTTGGGCCAGAGTAGATAGAAACTTAACTATACTCGGTGCGACTTGAAGTCCCGATGTAAATGGCCCCATTGAGATGATTGAAAGGAATATTGTATAATATGGATATTACGAATAAAAATTATAAAACCTTAATTATTCTCTCATCGTTTTTACTAATCATTTCCACCCTAACCGTAAAAGCCTTCGAGTGGTTCTATAACCGCTATCCAATTCTGGAACATTCAACTGATTCATGTAGTATTTTCATAACCGCGAAATCATAAATAAATTGATACTATAAGATTTATAAATGTGTTACGTAATATTATTATGACGTCATTTTTCAGAGTAATAA
The DNA here is from genome assembly GCF_001412515.2 of Diachasma alloeum. Classification (NCBI taxonomy): domain Eukaryota; kingdom Metazoa; phylum Arthropoda; class Insecta; order Hymenoptera; family Braconidae; genus Diachasma; species Diachasma alloeum. The sequence continues at coordinate 1,078,175 of NW_021680429.1, forward strand.
TTTACCCAGGAACGTATTTACAAACAACTGATTCTCAAAGTACGGGTCACTATGCCCTAGTCATCAACTCTTATTCCCAATCAATATTTCCCACCCAATATTTCCTAGTCAATATCCCTAACCACTATCCCACTATCCCCAGACATTATTGCCTATCTACTATCCGCGATCCACTATCCTCTATCAACTATCTTCAAGCAACGATTAGCTATCCATTATTCTCAATCTACTGTCTCTTATCAGCTATCCTCCATCTACTGTTCGCTACCTACTATTCCAAACCCTCTCCACCATTTTGAGTTCTCCATCTTAAAATTGAAATTTTCCGCGCTTAGCAATTCCAGCTCACACACATATAATACTTAGACTGCGGGTTCCTTATGCCTCTCGTGTATTACGAAAATCACCGAACGGACGGAGAGAATTGCGTTTGTTGCCGCTTTCGTTCACTGTCGAACGCATAGATTTCATCGCATATAGACCCACTCCGTTACAATGCTTACCCCACTCCGTAATACACTCCAAGAACTCGTTCCGGTGGCTTGGCGCAGTGGGTAAGTTCATTGCCTCACATGCGAAAGGTTCCGAGTTCAAATCCCGGCCGGATAGAATTGTGCGATCTAACCATTTAAAGTCTTGATCATCATCGCAGTATACCCTAACCGGGTCGAAGCGATGTAAAATAACGATTAAAAAAAAAAAAAAACTCCAAGAACTGTTAAACGAAGAAACAGAACGGTGAAAAAACAGCGCTTCTTTCATGTTTCGTGCCCTCCCCACCACACAGACTCGCAGATTAGATATTATACAAGGTATTAGGGAATGACCCGTTTTCCTCTTGACAGTTGATAGGAAAAAAATCACAGATTACGGGAAAAATCTTTAAAAAAATATTCATTTGACGGATTTGTGTATTTTCAAGATTGAAATTGGACAGAAAAACCCTTGAAAAATTCGGAGTCCAAGGTTGACTCAAGATGGTGGAAAAAAAATCTGGCAACGTTGCAAATGTCATGAAGTGAGTTGCTGTTGCGCTAGGCATTTTGTTTCCCAGAATGGTGAGTCATGGATTATGAAGAAATGTGAGATAGGATGCGATGATGATTCAATGCATATTTCATAACCTATCTCAGGAAATGCAACGATACCTTAGTGGAACACGACTGTGTGGGAGAGGAGATTTTCGATAACATGCAGTTCAGAGTGGGATAGCTCCATTTTGACCATTTCAAGATGAGCATTGTAATTTCTCACCGTGAAGAGTCATCAAGAATCATGGACATAAACTCGTTTTTGTACTGTGGGGTAGTTCCAAAGGTTGAGTCCAACCCTGAGGTTTCTTACGGCTAATGAATATGAAAAGTTCTGACGAAATAAAAGTCTGAGGTAGTCATTCAATTCTAGATTTTAGTGAAGAGCAAATTGGAATTGGAAATGATTGCATGGGACAGCAGATTTCCCTTGGTGGGGGGCAGTGCCAGGGGCCATGATGATTTACTGAATGAATCAAAGATGCTCGCTCCTTTCACAAATCAGTGTTGGATGGTAATCTCGAGCAGGTTCAACCAACCAATAATTATCTACTGGTCCTTTAGATTGTTTCTCAATATGTATCGTTCAGTTCAAAAGATTAATAAAAATGAATTTCGGGAAAATTCAATGAATTAAAGAAAGAGAATGGACAAATAAATGAATTGCATAAATTGAAAATTGAAAAATTCAATAAATTTAGCAGCAGGGCAATAACCGTACAGATGACCCGAATTACTCAAACCAAGGTTTTCCTCGATTACACGGGGACGATACAATAAAAATTAGCAAACTCAACTTTATGCTGTTTCTGTGGATGTATTTAATAGAGCGCTACTCTGACTAACTTGGACAAAGAAATGCAGTATTAGCAATGATATTGAATTGTAATTATAGCTACACGGCTGGCTTATCCAACATTTTTCCATTGGATTTCATCGTTGTTCCTTTCTTCTCATCATTCATCTCACAAGATATCGTAAAATCCAGAGCGTGATAGGCTGAAAAGTCTACAGAGAATTGTCATATGATTGTTACTATATGAATGTAACACACATCGAATAATAAAGTGAAAACTAGCCGAAAATTCGTCGGCCAAAGATAGAATAGCAGTGGTACTCACACCTGACCAAGTTTTCGTCGTTGAAGAAATAATTTGAAATGATTCATAGTTCAATCTAAATATTTCAACGGGTGCATAAAACAAATGAACCAATTAAATTTAACCTTAAGGCAATAACAGCAAGGGTGAACCGAATTACTGAAACCAACATTTTGCTTGATTACACGGGAATGATGCGATATTAATGGGCAAACTTGACTCTATGATCTTTCTGTGGATATAATAGTGCGCTCTCTGACGAAATTGGACAAGCAATGCAGTATTAGCAATAATATTGAATGGTAGTCATAGGTGCATGGCTGGTTTTACCAACATTTTCCAATTGATTTCATCGTTGGAAACGATTTCATCAATTTCCAATTGATTTCATCGTTTCTCTTCTCATCATCTGAGAATATTTCGTAAAATCCTGAACTTGATAGACTGAAAAGACAAAAGATAATTGTCATATATTTGTTACAGTATGAATGTAATGGACACCAAGTTATGAAAGCGAACCTAGGAGGCAAAAATCTGCCGCCGAAGATAGAAAAGCTGTGGTTCTCCCACCTGACTGAGTCCACGTCCTTAACGAAATGACTGGTAAAATTCATAGTTCAATCTAACTATTTCACCAGTCGCATACGGCCAATAAAGTATTTGAATTTAATCTCATGGTAGTAAGAGCAACGATGAACCGAATTACTCATACCGATGTTTTGCTTGATTACACGGGAACGATGCAATGAAAATGAAGAAACTGAACTTGATAATGTTTCAACTTGGACAAAGAAATGCAATATTATCAATGATATTGAATTGTAATGTTAGCTACACGGCTGGCTTAACCAACATTTTTCCATTGGATTCCATCGTTGTTCCTTTCTTCTCATCATTCATCTGAGAAGATATCGTAAAATCCTGAACTTTATAGGCTGAAAAGTCTGAAGGGAATTGTCAGATATTTTTTACTGTATGAATGTAACAGACATCAAATTATGAAGTTGAACCTAGCACAAAATTCGATAGCCGCAGATAGAAAAACAGTGGATCTCCCACCTGACAGAGTCTTCGTCTTTGAAAAAATAATTGTGAAAATTCATAGTTCAAAGTAAATATTTCACCAGCTGCATAAAATCAATAAAGCTATTGAATGTAAACTCAGGGCAGTGAGAGCAAAGATCAACCGAATTACTCAGACCAATATTTTACTTGATTACGATGAAACAGTGCAATAAACATCAGCCAACTCAACTTCATAATGTGGTATACCGCGCTACTTTGACCAATCCAGATTTTTCCCATAAATTTAAAGATCTCACATTTCGTAGAACTTTTCCAATTTTCTAGAAAATTGAGAAATTTTCACGATGTTTTTGGGACACCAGAATATTGCGTAGAATTTTCGTGATAATCGGAGAATTTGAAATTATTTTTTTTGTCAGATAACTGGAGAATTTCCTCGAATTTCCTGGAAAGTTTGGGAGTTTTCTCAAACTTGTCATGACTGAAGAATTTTCTACATACCTGAGAATTTTTCAGAATCATCGAGAGAGCTGGAGATTTGTCTCCATTTTTCTAGTAAACTGTAGAATCACCTGGAATTTTCATGGAAATTTTCTCGAATTCTTTCACGACACCAGAGAGTTCAATATTACACGGTGGAAATTGCCTGAATTTTCCTGAAATATCGGAGAATTGAAAACTGATGTCGTTTTTGATAGGTGTTTAATCGAAATCTATGTAACTTTTAACTATGGAACTTTCACGGATACACATGATTTTTTGTTTTCAAAAATTTCCATACGGAGGAGAAGTTGAAGATGAACTTGAGGATGATAAGAAAATACATTGTCCATTCCCTGTACTGTTAATATCGAACGTATCTCATTAAACCGAAAATACTTTTTTGTCATTCCGGCCGTAAACCAAACGTGAATCACTGCCTACGACCGTTATGATAAAAAATGTTGTTCCTCACACGGTCGAAGATCAATGTTCTAGCCTATATTTACCAGAAAAGTTTTTTTCGGCCTAATGACAAAATAGCAATTTTCGTCACAAGGTCAGAAAAAACTTTTTGGAGAAGTGTGAGGGTTGCAGACCGAGGACCGCAATCATACGAGTCCGAATAGTTTTTTCGCCCGATTGACGAAGCTAATTTTTCTTCACACTGTCCGTAAAATGATATTTGACAGACACGGAGTGACATTTTACGAACAGTGTAATGAAAAATACTATCGACCTTCGGTAGAATTTGCATTGGAAATTATATCAGTATTTGACCGAACCTATTGGGTAATCTCATTGCTCTGCGGCGTGTTTTCTTGTTGATAAGTGCGCAATAGAAACAATTCCACAGAAAAACATAGAAACGGAATTTCTAAATGTTTCGATTGAGACATTTCTCATGGATTCTCCTACTTTTCCACTCTCTTTCTATTTGGAATATTAAGCGAAAATTTTGAGCCAAGCGATTTCTATACAAAAAAATGTTTCAACGCAATCATATGAAAAGTGTAAATTTCATTGAATTTTTCAATTAATATTCCTATAAAACAAGCAGGGGTAGTGAGCATATGACCGCGAGCACGTGACAGTGAGCATGTCATTGAGTGATTTTTTTATTTTTTCTTCGCCATCAATGAATTGATGGTAAGCTTCCGGATGGCCAGCGGAAGTCCTCAAAATCCTTGTCCATACTCTCATTTCTTGAAAAATCAATCCATCAACTTGGAATTTGGCACGAAGTTCCCTCGTACCACTACAATGTTTTCTATTGAAGATGGGTTGAATTGCATAATTAGTTTAGGAGATTTCCAAGTGATTGTAAAATTGGTCCTACATCACTACCAAGCGAAATTAGGAAATCGAAACATTGAACGATTGCAATGCTTTTATTCAGAAGTAAAAATGAATAGCTTTGGAACTATGCTTCTGATATCGCTCATCCAAAATGGAAACCCTTGATATTATAAGAGTTACAATTCTAAGGCATTTTAAGCTAGCACAGCCAAATCAGCAAAATCAAAAAACCTTGACAGCATTTGAAAGCTTGCGTTTGTTGCTCATTTGTTGTGCGAAAAAAAAAATTTTTGCTCTTATATTTTTTGTTAATGGCTGTGCTAGCTTCTTAAAAGCTAGCACAGCCAATATATAAATCAGAATACCAATTGAATAGAAGAGGTGTACAAGAACAATTGCGAAGTTTGTACACCGCCTCGCAAAGATGGATGCCCTCGTTTTCCGGACGAATCTAATTGAAAATTTCTATTCGAAAACTGGCTCGATGACCAAGCAGCAGGGGTAGGAGTACAAACTTGCAAATGAGGTCTGCCCTGAAGTGAGGACCGTTACGAAGTTTGTACACCCCCAGAGAGCGAGAAACACACTACCTTGTTCACTAAACAACAGGAGTTGCTGTACAAATTTCAAAATGACGTCCGCCCTGAAGAGAAGGCCTTTGTAAAGTTTGTACACCCGTCCTGATTGGACGAGTCACCATTTCCGTTAACAAGGCTAACCTGACATTTCTCGTGGAACACTGTTTTGTTCGCCAAGCGGAAAGGGCAGGTGTACAAACCTTGAAATGAAGTTCGCGTTGAAGTAACGACCGTTGCGAAGTTTGTACACTCTCTCGTGAATAATAACGATTTTCAGTAATTTTCAATACTTGTCTCACTGAAAAAATTAATAACCGCCGAAATACAGCGAAAGACAAACTCTAATTGGCGCCAAAATTATTATCATTTTGTTGACAAGAATTTTCAATTTGAATGTGAATTTTCGGTGAAAATTTCATATTTGCCGCAAACTAGCCTTTTAAGTAATTAACAACAAAGAAAACATTTTTTCATATAAACCGCGGCAAACTGCAAAAAATGGTTCATATTACATCTCATTTTGAAGACTTTTTCATGTTCTTTGAGTGTGCCAAGTCGGGATTTGATAGTTTGAAATACCGGGGAGATATTGGGGCCAATTTGGAGAAAAAATTTTTTTTACAAAAAATGGCGATTTTTAAAACATCATAACTCCGTCAGTTATTCATATTGGTAAATTTTTCTTCTTTCAAAATTTTAGTCTTATCATCCTGGCTGCTTAGTGAACACGGCGGTGTTCGAACGAAAATATTTAATTAGACTAGTTTTTCAAAGTGTTTCTCGCTCCCCGAACGTGTACAAACTTCGTAAGAGCCCGCACTTCAGGGCAGACCCAATTTCGAAGTTTGTACACCTACTCTTGCTGTTTGGCGAACAAGATAGTTTTCCAACAAAAATAGTCAATTTGATTTTCTTGGTAAAGGGGTCAATTCCTTCCTCACGAGAGAGTGTACAAACTTCGCAAGGGTCGTTACTTCAACGCGAACTTAATTTCAAGGTTTGTACAGCTGCCCTTTCGGCTTAGCGAACAAAACAGTGTTCCATGAGGAAAGTCAGGTTAGCCTCGTTAACGGAAATGGTGACTCGTCCACTCAGGAAGGATGTACAAACTTTACAAGGGCCTTCCCTTCAGGGCGGACCTCATTTTGAAGTTTGTACAGCAACCCCTGTTGTTTAGTGCACAAGGCAGTGTTCAAACGAAAATATTCAAGTGGATTAGTTTGTAAAAGCAGTGTGTTTCTCGCACTCTGGAGGTGTACAAACCTCGTAACGGCCCTCATTTCAGGGCCGAGCTAATTTGCAAGTTTGTACACCTACCCCTGCTGCTTGGTAATCGATCCAGTTTTCGAACACCAATTTTCAATTAGATTGGTCCGGAAAATGAGTGAGTCCATCCTTGCGAGGGGGTGTACAAACTTCGCAAGGGTCCTTATGTCAGGGCAGACCTCATTTCGAAGTTTGTACAGCTTTTGTTGGATAATTTTTGAAGTTTGTACACCTGATCTTACTTGATAGTTTTTTTTATTATTATTGAACTGCGAAATTTTTCAAATTTTAGGGGTGTACATACTCGAGACTCAATTGTTGCTTATATTTATAGATTTTCAGAGTTTGTACATCTCCCCTATTCAATTGGTATTACGATTTATATATTGGCTGTGCTAGCCTTTAAAAAGCTGGCATAGCCATTTAAAAAAAAACTATAAGAGCAAAAAAATTTTTTTTTGCACAACAAATGAGCAACAAACGTAAGCTTTTAAATGCAGTCAACGTCATTTGATTATGCTGATTTGGCTGTGCTAGCTTAAAATGCCTACAATTCTACCAAATTTCAGCCTTCTATCTCAAGTTGTTCTCCGGTTATCGTGCGAATAAAGACTCTAAGAGAAAACAAGCAGGGTAGAAGCTTATTCGGCAGAAGTCATGCGATCCTTATTTTGTGCCTTATTAGTATTTTCCTTCTTTTTCTCTCTGCCAATTTCATTGGTAATAAGCTTGCGAATGGAAGTAATTCCTACTTCAAAAACGAAAAATCAATTTGATTATATTACCGACACACCGACCTATGTCTCCATTCCAGCTATAACATTCCATCAAATATTACATAATAGAAAATATAAAAAATCATAAATTTATGTTAGATGACTGTTGAAGTCTTACGGAGACAATAGTACATTACGCAACTAGTGCGGAAAGCAGGCGGTTACTCACGAGGGCGGCGTGGCCGCCCGAGTGATACCGCCTGCTGTCCGCACGTGTTGCGTATACTATTTTATATGATAAGTACGCGATGAAGTCGGGAGGCAGAGGGGGGNATGTATTCACTATTCGGAGGTTAGATTTCCTTCCTTGTTATTCTCTTTTAATAGGTGATGCGCATGCGCGTCATGCGTTATTTCGGGTTTCAGTTGACTATAGTCAACTGGAAAGTAGTGGGTTTCAAGCACCTACCCACACTCAACTGTTAGAACAGTGGGTTTCAGTTGAGTGTGTGTAGACGCTTGAAATCCGCTAGTTTCCAGTTGACTACAGTCAACTGAAACCCATGCGGTTACACGCACGTATCATATAAAAATCATTGATAACATGACGATGTGTGATTTAAAAAAAAAAGATTTTTGGATGAATCGCTCTACTCCACGATGTACTGAATCGATTGACACAAAATTTCATGCACAAGTGTGGGTTAGTAATGCGAATCAGTAGCCGAAATCTCAGATGTTTACTTCCAGTGTTACGTGTATTATGGACACTACATGAAATTTTGAATGTGTTCTGTCGTAGAAGGGATTTTTTCGTTTTTCAATTCATTTTTTATCTTCAAAAAATAGTTTACTCGTAACTTGGAAAAATTTAGAAATTTAAATTCACAAAAAATCTGTAGAATAGCTCATTTTCATTAATAACGGTTGAATTTTCCTTACTACAGTCGAAATGTTCTTTCTAATTATTTCATTACGGTCCGGTTTTTCCCACTCCTAAGGGTCGGGTTTTTCCCAGTCCTAATTGGGTTTTTCCCATCGTCCCAGAAACTGGGCCTCTCTTCATGGTCCGCGTCGCATCATGGGAACCCTAACGTCACTTACCTTCAGTTAGTATCACTATTAGTATCGGTCTTGTTTACAACTATTCAGTTTTTCGTGTTTCGATCAAGTCCAATAGCTATCTTTCGACATAAATAGTTTATACCATACGTGCGTGAAATCCGGCCGGTTTCAGTTGAGTGTCGACGCACAGAAAGTGCCGGGTTTCACACTGTAGATGTGTGGACCCCTACACATCTGTATAATCCCGTACGTAACCCATGGGCATGCGCAAATGCAAGGGTCGATGCGCAGATCGATGCGCAAATGGTCGTTGCAATATCATCGTTGGATTCCACACATCCATTGCGCATCGACTCATAATATCGCCCACTGCCTCACTTGTTGGTATCCACATAACCCTCTCAATATTCTGTCGTTAAATTTATTCATTTATTCAATATAAAAGCAGCGAAATTAAATGGACAACCACATCATACCCGACAGTGACGAGGAGATTGATCTCTCGGGAGATTTATTTGATGGAGATTCGACATTCCTCACCGAAGCAACCGTCGTTTCTCCGCCAAATAAAAAGCTGTGTCTGGATGATGAAAATGATGAAAATAACAACTGGAATGACGAAAATCTTCCACCAGAAATTTCGAAATCAGGACAAGAAATGAGGAATAATTTGATCCCCGAAAAATCGGTTGATAAATACAAGACTGTCTATGAAATTTTACCCAATTAAATTGAGAAATTTGTTTTTAAACAATTTCCAAGTTTGAACGTTTTTAAAATTTTTGATCTTGAGTTTGATTTTTTTTGTTTTTCAGAAAAAGTTGAATATCTCCTAAATTACTCATCCAATTCTACTCATCTACAATCCCAGGCAACGGCACCATCAGAACTACAATCCTTCAAAATTACAACTTCTTATCTTAATTTTTCAGACAGTTATCGCGCGTACAAGGATTTTCTCATCAAAATGAAAAATGCCCATTATTAGCAAACCATCGCAACATAGGTAGCAATATTATGATTTGATTCGATAGATATTATCACAAGGAATATTTTGACGTAAAAGAAATTCAATTCGGTCGCGTACTTTTTGAGATATTGAGGAAAACAGATTTTTGAGAAATTGCTGTACCTCAAGAACTACTGCACCGATTGAGCTGCAACTGCGTCCGAAAATGCTCCAAAGTAATACCAATTAAATGACAAAATTACAGATTTCTATCTTGAACTTTAGTCCTTTTTCCTTCCGAACGGGAAGCATTGCAATCGACCGATTTTCACATTCTCTAATTTTGATTGGAAACGACGTAGAATGGTCTGAAACGTAAAAATACGAAGTTTGGGCACCATGTCTATATGTGACCACCTCCAGGGCTAGATGTCCTTTTTGAAAACTGAAAGAATAGTGGGGTAAAATAATTCCAAAAAATCAGAAATTTTTCACGATTATAGGTCTTCCTAAAAACTAACTTTGTGCATGATTTCAGCTCGATCGGTCCGACCGTTTTTGACAAAAAGCAATTTGTTTGCGTAATGGTTTTGGCGAATCTCTCCAAAACTAGTGGACCAATTTCAATTTATCTTTTTTCAAAATACTCGTCTCAATGTCCCCTATCTAGATCACCCAAAACATATATAGCCGTTCATACTAAGTTTTCGAGATATTCCCGATTTTCTCTTTTTTCATGAAAAACCTTTTACGCACTTTAGCCTTCGCAAAAAATGGAATATTAACTCGAAATATGGACAAAATCTTCCCCTTGTGATAGGGAAGACTGGTATTGAAGATGGGCTCAATTGGTCTGGCAGTTTCGGAGATATTCAACTTTTCCTGAAAACCTATTATGGGCTATGGCTCGAAAACTGCGCAACCGATTTCAATGGGTCTTTTTTTTTAAAATACTAGTGTCCTCTATCTAGGTCAATCAAAACGTATGCGCACTCTAGCCTGTGTGAAAATTGAAATATCATTATTATTAACTTGAAATTTGGACAGACGTTTCCTCTCGTGACAATGAAAGTTCGTATTGAAAATGGGTTCGAGTTTCATTCCTTTTTTTATTATCATCATGTGTTCTTCCACAGGTAATTTTGTCAGGATAGGTGAGATATCAATTTGTAGAGATCCCAGCGGTATGTCGTATGTATACAGCGCTTCAAATCATGATTTTACTATTTACTATTATCTATTCTGGCGTTTGTTTTTTCTCGTCATTTTCTCTCTTCATTCTTTGCGTGTTTTCCAGTTCCCATTTCTCCTTTTGCTCTGCTGCTTTCTTCAATCTTTTATTCTCTTCTTCTGTTGCTTGTTTAAATATATGTCTATCATGATGAATTAAAAGATTGATCAGAAAAATTTTGTTGTGACATTTTGGAAACAAGAAAAAAACTGTAGATAAGAGAAAATCTAATAGTGAAATAATTCGAAATTTTGTGTCTATTCCCGATCTGATGAAAAAAAAAATTATCAAACATTACATCCTTCCAAGTTGCTTCATTCATAGTGATCTGATGATCTCCATTTTTAATGTGATTGCTACGAATCAGTTCGGAAGTATACTACTAATGGAATTGGTGGAAATAAAAAGAAAGAAGACAACTAACGAAAAAAGTAATTGTCAAATGTCTCCTGCCGAATAGGCTCGGCCAACTGCTTGTTTTGGTATAATCCATAAAAATTTTCCGAAAAATGACCACACACTTTCGGACATACATACACACATTTTCTAAAAACATCATATCTTCACGTCTCATGACATTCTACATTATTTCCAGGCAAAATTGGAAGATCGCAACAATCATCGGTCACAACGCTTCTATTCGGAACCAATATAATAAAATGACATAGAAATTGCAAAAAAGCAATAAACAATGAATAAAAAAGGATTGAAAAAGTGATAAATAAATGGCGAAAAAAGATTTAGAAAAGGATAGGAATAATAAAAGAAAAGGAAGGACATTACAAAAAAGCAAAAAACAAATAAACTCCCATCCTTCCCTCAAGTGAGATTTTTCCTCATCCTTCGGTGAATGCGGTGCAGGTTGCGAGCCGGTTTTGGGGGGGGAGGGGGGGATTAAGGGGAAAATCTTAAAAACCCGAGAAGAGATATGAAAGAGAAACAAGCAAGGGTGGGAGGTTATTCGACAGAAGGCATGTAACCGCTACTTTTTGCGTCATTAGTCTCTTCCAGCTTTTTCTTTACCAATTCCATTGATAGTATGCTTCCAAATGGGTCTGTAGCCATCCCCTATTCTTGTGATAAGCATACAATAGTTATCATTACTACAGGATGTCTACGGGAAAATATTCAATCTTATAATGAAACAGAGTTCTACAAACGTTTAAATATCTCATTACAGTCGTCCGAAAGTTTCACCTAAACACAATAAAATATTAAATAATGAAAAAATAATTTAAACCCTCACGTACGGGCTTGATGCCTGGTATCGAATGTGAACGTTCAAATTTTTCTCATGTCATTTAATTAACAAATTTGATAATTATTAAGAACAGTTCAATCTACAGGGTGTCCCAAAACCGAGTGTCCAAACTGAAACTGGAAGTTAGGGGGGCAATTATGAATCGAAAAGTTTTGTGGAACTTTTCGAACGGAAGTACCTTTTTCAAGTTATTCCAAGTTGAAGTTACGCCAATCAGGAGCGCGGAATGGACGGGCGCCTATCGGTGAGTGGAATGCAAGAGTGTTGGTTTTATCCCCACCATACGGCAAAAAAACGTCCTATACTTTTTGAAAACCAAAATTTACGACCGTTCCACTTTGCTACGCATTCCCTTTTGCCCTACCGTTCCATTTTGCCCCACCCTCCCCTATGTTTTGTTAAATATTTGGCAACATGCTCAATGGATTTGATTTATTCTTTTTTTTTTAATACTCGTTTCGATGGCTTCTGTCTAGATCCATCAAAATATTTATACCCATTTATACAAAATTTTCGAAATGCTGCCATTTTTTATTTTTTTCATTTTTTCATTCTTGTACACACAATAACTTAAAATCCAATGAAGATAGCAAGTTGAAATTTGGAATAATTTGTAACGTGGTATTTTTGAAATTTCGACCGTTCGGCGGTTCGCTGAATATTCCAGACGAGAAGTCACTCCATTGGCGAGGCGAGAGTCATTTCTTTTAAATATTTATGGACGTTTATTAATTAATTTTGTTTTTTATTGAATCGTTGTCTGACCGCTCACCGGATCATCGTGGGGTCGAGACTGGATGACATCGTGGGATGGAGCCGGGAGCTTCGTGTGATGCTCCAGTAACCCATCTTCAGGTCTCAGATGCTGTGGAGCATGATACGGAGTCGGGAAAATTGGGACTCAGGCGACGATCTCATTATCGGACTGCAAAATTCTGGACTGACCTCAGACGTCCAGAATTATTACTACTGATATAGAGAATTATTGTGGAACCTTTTATTTTGTAAATTTATATTTTTACGGGATAGTCACGCCGCTCGTTAAGATATTACGGACGTGAAATGGTTTTGGCAGTTCTCGTTGGCTCTGGTTGAGTACGGTTTCAACGTCCAATCAGAGCGGAGAGGTCTTTGTAGTGGACCAATCACGGCATCGTGTGATTGAGGAACGTTGCCCCGTGGGTTAGTTGTACGGGCGACGGAGACTTCTCGTTTGGACGTCCAGAGGACCGCTGTGCCAAAATTTCCGTCTCGTTTTAAGAGACATCGTGAATTATCTTATTTTGTTTCATCGGGCGTGTTACATTGTCGAGACCCGGAGTTGTGGTTGTAATTTGACGAACTGGGGAAGGTCTGGGAAATGTTCTGCCGTCGACTGATCATCGGATTTGATGAGCGGTGAATTTTTAAAGTGGAAATTGTTATTTTGCTGTTTAAGGAGCAAGATTAGCGATTTCCTTTTCTCGGACGCTTAAGTCCGGGGCGATGGACGCTATATTAGTGATTGTTGAATTTCCAGGCTATTTCTCGCCCCTTGTTCGGCAGAGATTTTGTTTGGGTCCAATTTGCTAATAAATATTTTGTCCGGTTGATTTTGGATTAGATTTCTCTAAATAAATTCAGTGATTCTAAGTGTTAGATTTCTCTCGACTCTCGTTCTGTTGTTTTCGCCGTTAGATATAGATTTTCTGGTATTAAGGCGAATTGTAATTCTCGCGGTCAGTGTTATTACCTCTCGAGATATTCCATTATTTTTCTCGGCCTGTGAACGCCTAATTTCATCGCATTTAATTTTCGGCATAATCGTTCAGAGACCGTTGAATTATGGCAGTTATTGTCAGAGGGATTGTAGCGTTTTTCGGCGCTCGAGCTGTTGTCTTGGGCCGGGTGACCTTTCGTCAGTTGCCGGCTGTGTTGTTTTCGTTCCTCGAGGCAATCCCCCTCTCAATAGTTTGTATTCTCAGATTCTAATTCTCGCCACTTTGGGTGGATGCACTGATATCTAGGTGTAATGGTAGATTCCTGCACCGCGGTTATTTAGGACTCATTGGTAATTTCGCTAGTTATTTTACCGTCTGACCTTTTTATGGACTACGGATTAATTGACGGATTTTGACTATCTTTTAATGGACTAGTGTTTTATGTTTTGACATATCGCGGCTAGGGAATTGTGTTGTATCGAGTCTTCTAATCGTTTATTTATTATTTTGTAATTCATCTTTGCGTTTTCCTTTCGAAGATTAAGTGCCTCGAATATCGAGAATAAGGCGGGGTTTTATCCATTCTATTTCATTTGTAATCAGATTCTCGATTTTGTGTAATTATCTTATTAAATTCATCTGTTACCCTGCATTTCTGACTTCTTTTAGTAAATTGGAACGCAGTCATTTCAAAATAATTATTCGGAGCAGTAGATTGGAATCCAGCCGCCTCCACGGATGATATACTGAGCTGTCGGCAGCTGTTCCTTCGTTGGGTTATCTTGTGGATTACGGATTTCGGTTTTTGTGCGTTTTGAGAGAAAACGTACTGGCACTCAACTTTTGGTAATAAGATTTGGTCCCCGAGGGCTGCGTATTTTCATACCGTTCCACAGAGGTGCGAAATACATCACAAAATTATAGCTTTTATAATACTGAAGGTTGGTATTTTGTATGGGCGCAACTGGCCGAGCAGTTTAGGAGATATTTAAACATTTGTATAAATCTGTTTCATTATAAGCATGAATATTTACCTGTAGCTATCCTGTAGCAATGATAACTATTGTATGCTTATCACAAGAATAGGGGATGGCTAAAGATCCATTAGGAAGCTTACAACCAATGAAATTGGTAAAAAAAACTGAAAGAGATTAATGACGTAAAAAGTAGTAGTCATATGCCTTCTGTCGAATAGCCCCCCCCCCTCCACTGCTTGTTTCTCTTTCATATCTCTTCTTGGGTTTTTAAGATTTTCCCCTTAATCCCCCCTCCCAGCCACCTGCACCGCATTCACCGAAGGATGAGGAAACATCTCACTTGATGGAAGGATGGGAGTTCAGGAGGATGTGTAGGATGGGACTTGTTAAATGAATCGTCGTTGGAAATTCAAAATTTAGTGAAAAAATGAATAAAAATTGTAAATTTTAGTGCAATTATTGCATGAAAATTGATTGAAATCAGAAAAGTAAAAGTAAATATATATTCAATATATATTCAATGAAGTCAATTTCAATTTTCAATTTATAATTTCAGAATGCTTGTGATCAGACCTTGACTATCTTAGCATTACGATTACACCCTTAATATTTAACTCTCACGATTTCATCATAACGATACAACCCTTATGATATTATAGTTATGATTTCCTATCCCCTGTCCATTATTACAATTTGACCCCGACAATTTTACTCTTTAGATTTCCCTCACTACAATTCCACTTTGATCATCTCACCGTCATTGACTTGACCTTATTGACTTGACCCTCATAACTACACCAACGGCTGGAGCTCAATGACCAAGCTCCGGGCCACCGCTGACTAGGGCTTGTTTATTGCGTTCCGGCATGCCAATGATCGGCCCAAAGGTCGGATAGATCTGTCAACCAAGGATCGGTTACTCGCCCCTCCACCGAGACTCAAGCCCTGGTCCTCAAGGACGGCCGAACCTCAGACCAAGCTTTGTCATGTCACATTGTCATGTTGAAGAATTAATTTACTGTGCCTATTCACCCATTCTGGTCGTTTTTCTTCTATGGCTCGCTTCAAACGCATTAGTTGTCATCGGTAAACTTCTCCATTAATAGTTTGAGAGGGTTCGAGCAACTCATAATATACAACACCTCTCTGATCTCACCAAATGCAGAGCATAACCTTGGCACTGTGAATATTTCTTTTTGGCTGGGATGGGCCGGGTTCACCTGGCTTCACATAACCTTGTTGGCGTTTAGGATTCTCATAATATATCCATTTTTCATCTCCTGTGACTATGCGATGCAAAAATCCTTTTTTTTGCTGTCTTTGAAGTAGCATTTCACAAATTATTTTTCGACGTTCCATGTCTCTTTTTTTCAATTCATACAGAACACAGTTAGCAACTTTTTGAACCATTCCCATTGCTTTTAAACGTTTTGCAACAGTTGATCGTTCAACATTTAATGTTGCAGCCAATTCTGATTGAGTTTGGCAAGAATCCTCTGCCAATAATGCCTCCAATTCAGCATCTTCAAATTTTTTTGGTGGTTTTCCATGTTCTCTGTCCTCAGTGCCAAAATCATTATTTTGAAATCGTCGAAACCATTCTTTGCAAGTTGTATTAGATGGAGCATGCTCACCGTAAATCTCCACAAGCAAACGATGAGTTTCGGCTACACTTTTCTTTGCAATATAATAGTGTAATAACAGTCATGGAGGTAAAAACACTTGTTGCTTACATTTCTACCAAATGTCACGTAGTGCGTTTGACAGCTGACATAAAGTACTATCGAATACAAGTGTTGCCATTTATTAGTGCACGTAAGCAATACTAAAAATGACATCTGTTGGGAAAGGGCAGAGTCATATTCACACACCTAATATAAGAGTTATAATTGTATCAAGTTACAGCTTTCTATCTCAATTTTTGCGAGAGTTATTATGCCTACATCGATTTTATCCAAAAAATGAAAAATGCCGATTACGACGGAGTAATCATTAGTTAAGTAGACATATTATGACTCGATTCAATAAATATTATCAAAGAGAATATTTTGACGTTATAAAATTCAATTCAGTCGCGTCCTTTTTGAGATATTGAGAAAAAAATATTTTCGGGAAATTGATGTATCTCAAAAACTCCGTGATCGATTGAGCTGAAATTTCGTCCAGATGTGCTCCCGAACAATGCCAATTATTCAACTAAATTCAAGATTTTTAGCCTCGACTTCACTCCTCCATGGAAGAAAAATATACTTGAAGTGAGTATAAAATATACTTGATTGAAGTATATTATTCTTGATTCCAGTATATTTTATACTCAATTAGGGGATGGTTACTTCAGATGAGTAAACTCACAGACTCAATTTTTTTGGTTGTGAATTCTCCATGCACACCCCCCCCCCTTGCCTCCCCGACCCAAAGGGTCTAGCCGGATAAGCATGGTGAATCTGCCCCCAGCGAATTTCAAGGCGGCTATTTTTTCACATATTTACCACCCAAAAAAACAATTCTGTGTAAAATTTCAGATCATTATATCGTTCCCCTGATTTTTTATACTTAAAAAACTGTTTTTTTTTTCTCGAGTACTTTAAAGATACTTGAAAATTTGAAAAAATTCTAAAAAATTGAAAAAAAATATCAAGATGGAAGGGAAAAATTTTTAATTGATTTTTAATTGTTAAATAATATTTTTGATCGACACTTCTTTTTTTTTTTAATCATTCTCATAGGTAAAGATTTTTCTACCACTTTGACAAAAATTGACGAGATTCTAGCCTCAATTCCCCACATTTTGAGGAAAAAAAAGTTCGAAAATTCCACCTGCAACGCATTTGAAAAAGAATAAAAACGTCAAATTTTTGCGTTTTATCATGGAAATCCTTCCGTTAATCATCCCTACAGATGTGTTAATTGATCACTATGTTCAATCTAGTAGTGTGGCACATTATACTTTTGAAAGAGAGCAACTGTTGGGCAAAATCGCTGGCAATGCAACAAAACGATTTGAGTTGACTGAGTTCTTAGCTGAGTTTCCAGGCAATATTTCCGAATCTAAGAGAGATAGCAAAATTTTCGTAACGACCTTGTTTGAAATTCAGCTATTCAAACTAGTCAAACGGTCACCGGGCTCAACGAAAATGTCGAGAAACTTCGGGACCCTTCGGGGTCACGGTCAGCTACGAAGAAAATCGCTGAAAAAGTCAGTAGTATCGTTCTAGCCACCGAGAGAGTCACTCTAATTACGGTATTGTATCGCCGTAACCGGTCAATCGAGTACATCATCGGAGTACATCAACGCGATATATTTGAGTCTAGCGCTTCGTACAGCGTCTCTATTTTATTTAATTCAATTATCAATTAATTCCGAGTTAACTATCAATTATTTTGAGTCAATCATCAAGTTCAATATCGAGAGAATCTCAAGTGCAGTGCAAATCAATAGTGTAACATTATTAATTTATCAAGACGCGTAGATTATTCCACAAGAAAGTACATCAACAGTGTGGTTTTATAATTCCGCGTGTTTTAATTTTCCACCTCCTTCCACAATTCCATTTTTCTCCAACCGGCATCTCAATTTAGCTTCAATCTCGAACAAATGGTCCTTCAAACCGGATTGGGAGAAAGTACGTGAGAGTGAGTGGAAATTTCTAGAATAAAAGGGACGCCTCGTGTGTAACGGACTTTCGGGTTTCACATGAGCAAATCTATGGACAAGTCAAGGCAATCAACAGTGCAGAGTATTGTGCCTAGTGTTTACAGTTGAAGTTCGGTATTGTAAACACCGGTAGTGACACTTCGACCTCTAGTGCTGTGTAACGTTGGAAAACCTCGGTATCCGTCGGGACTAGGCGAGGCCCAAGCCGCGCGCGCAACGCGAAAACCAACAGGCAGTTGGAAGAGCGCCCTCACCTAATAACGTGCCCTACCTTATCAACAGTGGGCACCAAGTCAACATCAGTCGGTATCTACCTGTTATCGATAAGTTACCTCACCCAGAACAGAGGCGACCACCATGTCAGACGCGGATTTAAGACACAATCAATGTATAGGGGGAACTGCAATAGGCGAACTCACAGAGACTCAGAAGTTCCAAACAAATAAACTGGACTTCAAGGTAAATTCACGTAATGATATTTATTAAGAATTGTTGCAGTCAGTCGAGAACATTAGCGGTCTCACAGTCGAGGAGTTGGACGGCCAGGAGAAAATCATCGAAGTAGAATGGAATGAATTTCTCATCATCCAAGACAAACTCAGCGAGAACCTCCTGATAACTCATCAACATATTATTCAGAGCACCTATCAGAGGGCTTCAACGCTGAAGAAGACCTGCCTCAAACTCATCTGCCAGCTCAAGGGAATCATCAAGAAGAGGGAATCAACGAGTACATCAACAACATCAGGTCAAGCCAATCAACTCAAGAGAATTGGACTGAAACCATTCGAAGGAAAATACTCTGAAGCAGTTCAGCGACCTTTTCCAGTCACTGGTGGGAAAAGATGACTCAACCCCAGTGCAAAAGCTAGTACGCCTGAAGGAGGCTCTCAAGGGATAGGCAGCAAATCTCATCGACACATTCNTAAGAATTGTTGCAGTCAGTCGAGAACATTAGCGGTCTCACAGTCGAGGAGTTGGACGGCCAGGAGAAAATCATCGAAGTAGAATGGAATGAATTTCTCATCATCCAAGACAAACTCAGCGAGAACCTCCTGATAACTCATCAACATATTATTCAGAGCACCTATCAGAGGGCTTCAACGCTGAAGAAGACCTGCCTCAAACTCATCTGCCAGCTCAAGGGAATCATCAAGAAGAGGGAATCAACGAGTACATCAACAACATCAGGTCAAGCCAATCAACTCAAGAGAATTGGACTGAAACCATTCGAAGGAAAATATTCTGAAGCAGTTCAGCGACCTTTTCCAGTCACTGGTGGGAAAAGATGACTCAACCCCAGTGCAAAAGCTAGTACGCCTGAAGGAGGCTCTCAAGGGATAGGCAGCAAATCTCATCGACACATTCACGGTGACCGATGAGAATTATGAGAAGGCTTGGCAGAAGCTAGTGAGGAAATATGAGGATTCCAGACTCATTGCTCAAGCACTGTTCAACAGGATCCTTAAACTCCCGAAGATCACCAAGGCAAGTGCGGAGAACCTCAACGCCAATGCAGTGACAGCCCTTGAAACGAGCGATCAGCTGATCACTATGACAGGCTTGTCCAAGGAGAGCAGGCAGCTCCAGTGGACCAAAAAAGAGGAGAAAATCCACAGACGGTCAAACCAGGAACGAGCTGGCCTGAGTTATCCAGAGCATCACCAACACAACTCATCACCAATCAGGCGATCAGTACTTCAACAGCGCCTGTCATCAAAGATCAAATCACCAAGAAGCCAATCATCGAGCAGAGCAGTCATCATTTAGCAGCTCATCAACAAAATATGTACTTCTAGCAACCGCCCAAGTACGAGCACAATCTCCAAAGGACTTCCTTCTCAAAGCCAGAGTGCTCATCGATCAAGGCTCACAGTTAACATTTATCTCTGAGGAACTAGTACGTCAACTACAACTCTTACGAAGATCATCAAAAATAGAGTTAGTCGGAATAGGAGACACCAACTCACGTCACACGAGAGGAGCAGTATCAGTACTGCTTCAAGCAGTCGATGGATCACAGCAAGTGCAAATCAATGCTCACACACTCAAGAAACTCACCGTCACCCTACCGTCATTCTCGTGCTCACCAACATGGATCGACCCTCTACAAGGTCTTCAAATAGCCGATCCAGATTATCTAAAACCTGGTCCAATAGACATCATCATAGGGGCTGACAGATAGGGGCAAATCATCAAAAGCAGAGTCGTCAGGTCCAGAAACACTCAATTAGTTGGCCAACAAACAATATTTGATTGGATACTATCAGGTCCAATCGAATGCAGTGGTTGTTTACCGAAGGTTTCTCTATCGGCCGTAAAGGAATCTTCAAATGAGCAACTACAAGAGCTTCTTCAAAGATTTTGGCACCAGGAGGAATTACCAAAAAATTCCAACTCATCAGCAGAGCTATCACCAGATGAAATCGAGTGTGACAAATTCCTCAAGTCTACACATACCAGAGATGACACTGGGCGCCACATCGTCAGACTTCCTCTACGGACCTCACCAACGGCGCTCGGAGAGTCTAAATTCAAGGCCTCACGTCAACTCCAATTAGTTGCACGTCGTCTCCAGACAGACGAATCATATTCCCAGCTGTACAGAGAATTCATCAACGAGTATGAGGCACTGGGACACATGCGCAAAGCACCAGAAGGAGCAGAACCCGTCACTGCATACTATCTACCGCATCACGGGGTTCTGAGAGAAGACGCACCCCCCAAGTTGAGAGTCGTCTTCAACGGCTCAAGTCCTAGCTCATCAGGATTATCTCTCAATGATATCCTCTATCCGGGTGAGAAACTACAAGTTAATACCATGAACGTATTAACATGGCTCAGAAAACACAGAATTGTCTTCGGAACAGACATAGTCAAGATGTTCAGACAGATTCGAGTGCATCAAGACAACTGGGATCTCCAGAGAATTCTGTGCACAATGAAAATCAGCAGCAGATCACCTACCAACTGACCACAGTCACCTACGGTCTCAATTGTTCTCCATGGCTATCTCTACGAGTTCTCCAACAATTGGCAGAGGATGAAGGACATCAATATCCAGCAGCCGTGGAGACACTCACCAAAGGTCGTTACGTCGACGATATCTACGGCGGAGCTGATACAGAAGATCACCGCAAAGAAATCGCATGGCAGTTACAAGGGCTCTGTCAAGCAGGTGGTTTCGTTCTACAAAAGTGGAGCAGTAATTGCCCACACGTATTAGAGGAATTGGGAATCTCAACGAGCAAGGCAATCATCCAGTTCGAGGAGCCCATCACCAAAGTGCTCGGATTATATTGGCATCAATCGTCCGATACATTTCGATTTAAATCAAAGCAGTTTGAGTCAGCAACAATCACCTCACTCACTTGGGATACACCACTTCCAAAGGAGTATGAAGATCAATGGACGAACTTCAGAGAGAACCTCAACAAACTGAATCTCGTCTCAGTGCNATAGGGGCAAATCATCAAAAGCAGAGTCGTCAGGTCCAGAAACACTCAATTAGTTGGCCAACAAACAATATTTGATTGGATACTATCAGGTCCAATCGAATGCAGTGGTTGTTTACCGAAGGTTTCTCTATCGGCCGTAAAGGAATCTTCAAATGAGCAACTACAAGAGCTTCTTCAAAGATTTTGGCACCAGGAGGAATTACCAAAAAATTCCAACTCATCAGCAGAGCTATCACCAGATGAAATCGAGTGTGACAAATTCCTCAAGTCCACACATACCAGAGATGACACTGGGCGCCACATCGTCAGACTTCCTCTACGGACCTCACCAACGGCGCTCGGAGAGTCTAAATTCAAGGCCTCACGTCAACTCCAATTAGTTGCACGTCGTCTCCAGACAGACGAATCATATTCCCAGCTGTACAGAGAATTCATCAACGAGTATGAGGCACTGGGACACATGCGCAAAGCACCAGAAGGAGCAGAACCCGTCACTGCATACTATCTACCGCATCACGGGGTTCTGAGAGAAGACGCACCCCCCAAGTTGAGAGTCGTCTTCAACGGCTCAAGTCCTAGCTCATCAGGATTATCTCTCAATGATATCCTCTATCCGGGTGAGAAACTACAAGTTAATACCATGAACGTATTAACATGGCTCAGAAAACACAGAATTGTCTTCGGAACAGACATAGTCAAGATGTTCAGACAGATTCGAGTGCATCAAGACAACTGGGATCTCCAGAGAATTCTGTGCACAATGAAAATCAGCAGCAGATCACCTACCAACTGACCACAGTCACCTACGGTCTCAATTGTTCTCCATGGCTATCTCTACGAGTTCTCCAACAATTGGCAGAGGATGAAGGACATCAATATCCAGCAGCCGTGGAGACACTCACCAAAGGTCGTTACGTCGACGATATCTACGGCGGAGCTGATACAGAAGATCACCGCAAAGAAATCGCATGGCAGTTACAAGGGCTCTGTCAAGCAGGTGGTTTCGTTCTACAAAAGTGGAGCAGTAATTGCCCACACGTATTAGAGGAATTGGGAATCTCAACGAGCAAGGCAATCATCCAGTTCGAGGAGCCCATCACCAAAGTGCTCGGATTATATTGGCATCAATCGTCCGATACATTTCGATTTAAATCAAAGCAGTTTGAGTCAGCAACAATCACCTCACTCACTTGGGATACACCACTTCCAAAGGAGTATGAAGATCAATGGACGAACTTCAGAGAGAACCTCAACAAACTGAATCTCGTCTCAGTGCCAAGGTGGCTGAGACTTTCATCGGAGACATCGAGCATCCAGATCCACGGGTTTGCAGATGCATCAACAGCAGCTATGGGCGCAGTGGTGTATATCTGCATCAAGCAAATCAATGAGCCGGCATCAACGGTAATGGTATGCGCTAAAATAAAAATAGCTCCCATCAAGCGCATGACCATCCCTCGACTCGAGCTAACAGCAGCACTCATGCTTATCCAACTAGTAGTTGCAACTCAGCATTTGCTGGAACTCAACGTAGTAGACACGTATCTATGGTCTGATTCAAGTGTAGCCCTAGCTTGGATCAAGAATCACCCATCGAGATGGAAGGATTTCATCCAAAACCGAGTCATCAAGATCCAGGAATTCCTTCCAGACACTACCTGGAGGCACATCAGCGATAAGGAAAACCCAGCTGACTGTGCATCCAGAGGACTACCACCACAGGAGCTCGCAGAGCATCAGCTATGGTGGTCAGGTCCTGAGTGGATAAATCAGGAACCTGAAAACTGGCCAGTATCACTAATTAACTCTCCAGCCAAAGCATCAACAGAAGCAAGGCCAACTCCATCACATCAGACATCTATCAAGGTCAACGCCATAGCAGAGCTCCTCAACAGATACTCAACACTAGCCAAGGTCCTCCAAGTAACAGCCACCTTGAACCGAGCCATCGACAGGTTCAGAAGACAGCCAGTCCCTCAAACACCGGTCCTAACCTCTAGAGAACTCAACGAAGCCAGACTGTTTTGGGTAAAAATTACGCAATATCAATATTTTGCATCTGTTCACAAGCTACTTGAGAGAGACCATCAAATACCACGGAGTCATCCACTAGCAAAGCTGACTCCAACTCTAGACAATGAGAGCATCATCAGGCTAGGTGGCCGCCATGAGAATTCTCAACTAGAGCCTGACGAGATTCACCCATTATCCTGCCTCGTCAATCTCGTTTAACAACATTGGTCATCGAAGAAGCTCACCGAAGGACACTCCATGGAGGAACTGAACTCACCCTAGCCTACACACGCCAGAAGTATTAATTTAGTCCAATGGCTCATCGCGCTCACTTTGGCCTATACGATACTTTCAATCATTTTGCTCATCCCTTCCATTTGAAACTTCTGATAATTCAACTCTCCTGATGATTTCGCTGGTTCCTTCCCCTCATTTGCTGAGCTTGCCTGATTTTTACAAAGAAGTATGAAACCAACTTGGTAATTTTAATGGAAAAAATCAATCTATAATTTGAAATTATTAATTTCTGAGAATCAAGGATTTGATTTACAATGATTGCCCTCTAATTGAGCCATATTCTTTGATTCATTCGATTCCTTCGAGGTTTCCTGAATCTGAATTTGTTGAAAGAGAAAATTTACATAGGAATCTACTTAGCTTCGGGATTCCATCATAATCTGCGTTCCATTCCAATAGAGGAGCGGTAAAACGATTTAAGCCGATTTTACTATTGGTCAGTTTTCAATGAATTTCTCGGAATCTAACGCAGATATCCATTGTTTTCTCATAAACTTTTTTGTAGAATGAATCGAGAGTCACAAATAGGTCGTTACAAAAATTTTTTTGGAGCTTTTTGAACTCAAATTTGGTACAAATTACAATTGGCCTTATGTTTCACTTCAGTAGCGTAGCAGCAAAACGGTTCAAGCCGATTTTGGAATTGATTCGTTTTCAATTGATATTGAGGCAACGAACTTACCCACTGCGCCAAGCCACCGGCTTACCCTAATATTCAGACCCTCGTCTTTTAACCTCCACTTTTTACACTTATGTTCTGACACTTAGTCCCTGACTCTTATATTAGGCTGAAGTGTGCCTGCTATAACCCGTCCTGATACAAAACAATCATCTCCGAATGGAAATACCCATCGCCCAATTGAGTATAAAATATAAGGAAATTAAGAATAATAGACTTAAATCAAGTATATTTTTTTCTCGAATCACGAATAATATTTTTGAAGCAAGTATATAATATACTTGATTCAAGTATATTTCATACTCAATTCAAATATATTTTTTCTATGCGTTTGTTTTCGGATAAAAGCTTTGTAATTATCGACTTTTATGATCTTCTAATTTTATTTGGCAATGATGTAGAACGTCATAAAACATCAAGATATAATGTTTTTAGAACATGTGTGTGTGTAAATGTGTGTGTATTTTTTTATAAATGTTCACGAAAAAAGTAGTAAAGTCGATGATATAAATTTGAAATTCTGTTAAATAATTAGCATCATTTAGGAGCACATCTGGACCAAATTTCAGCTCAATCGGTTAAGTAGTTTTTGAGATACAGTAATTTCTCAAAATTTTTTTGCTCAATAACTCAAAAAGTACGTGACTGAATTGAATTTTTCTGACACCCAAATATTTCTTATGATAATATTAGGTTTACCTAAATTTTTCTCGTTTCTTTCATTGAGTGCGGTGTCTTATTTAAAATTTGAATATTTAGGCACTCATTTACGATTTTGAAGAGTGAACATTATAGTTTTTAATACGCTATCTGCCAGGTCTGGAAGAGCTGTATAACTTCACAAGATAGTACTATACACGATCGCGACCGATACGCAGCACATTCGGCTCTGTAGTCTCTACGAGTTCCAACAAGAAACAAAAGCCATTGAAGCCCGCAATTCGATTTGATCTACTCTCGGAAGTAATATTGTGTCTTATGATACGTGTAAATATTGGTATAGACGCTTTAAAAATAACGATTTCGATCTTAGTAACCGGGAACGTCCTGAACAGTCTCTGAAATTAGAAGATGCTGAATTGCAAAAATTACTCGACAAAGACTCAACGGAACCCCAAAAAGAACATGCAGTTCAGGTAGGAGCTACTCAAGCCGCAGTCTCTAAACGATTACACGCAATGGGAAAAATACAAAAGGTAGAAAGGGTTCACACGAACTGACCGAACATAATTTCGGTCAACGCATGAACACTTGTCTTTCGCTGCTCGTCAAGTGCCAAAAGAAAAAATTTTCGTCAAATATTGTGTCGGGGATGAAAAATGGATATGTTTTGTTAATCGCAAACGCAAAAAGTCATGGGTGGATCCCGAACAACCATCGATATCCATTTCCCAACAAAAAATTCACTTGAAAAAAGTTCTCCTCTGCATCTGGTGGGATATGAAGGGTGTATTCTATTACGAACTTTTGGAAACAGGTCAGAGAGTTACTGCAGAACGCTACAATTGACAATTGAATAAATTGAGCGAGGTACTTGATGAGAAGAGGCCATTCAGTGAAAACGATGAAAACGAAAACGATGGACGATATTTCGAAGATTGATCTAGTATTCATATATTTCATAATGTGACATATTTTTTGATAAAAAAAAGAAAAAATTAAGTTATACACCTAATATCTATCAAATTAAGTCATAATATTCCTTCTTAACCCTTGAGTAGTCGCGCTCTCCACCGAACGTTACTGTTTGCCTGGTGGGCGATTCGCAGCCCCGTGTATTTTGCGATTTTGTGAGAAAAAAATTGGAAAAAATAATTTATTTGTAGTTTACGGGTAATTTCGAACCTTCTGTCAGTAGGAAAAAGGGATATTGAAAAAGATAGTCGACCGATAATCCTAAAATTCAATCTCATTAGGTACAAATTTTTGACATTCAGAGGTTAAACACAGGGATTTTCTATGAGTCGAGTTTTCAAACAATTTCAATAATTGATTGGTGCGAGCATGGACCAAAAAAATTGTCAATGCTTTCAATTTAGTTGTAAATAGAAATACAAATTTTTCTAAATTTTTTAAGTAACGGGATTTTCATGTGGGAAAAAAATTGAAAAAACGCTGCGATTCCCATATTGTGCGACCACTCAAGAATCAATATTAGTGTTTTGAACTCCAACAAAACACTGGTTATGTGCGGAGGCCGAAACACAGCATCCTCATGAGAGAAGCTGTTGAAGATTCGGCCTAAGGTGCCCCCTTTTGGCCCCTTTTACCCCACATCTCCGCGTGTGGAGCATGCGCGGAGCGCCTGCTGAGCAGCTAGAGCTGCGGCTAACGTCATAGAAATTGTCAGCCAGCAGTTTACTTGCTCGGATGCCGTGTGTCGGCCTCCGCGCATAACAAGTGTTTTGTTGGAGTACAAAACACTAGTATTATGTACTTTGGGCCGAGACAGGGCATCCTTATGAGAGATTTGTTTGTTTTCTACTGGAGCCCCGATCAATGCTATATGATATTGGGTGAGGTCAGCCATAGAAAAGAGAGCAGAGGCTTACCAAGACAGAATGTGCAATCATATATATGGTAGAATATAGAGATACATATAAATAGAACTTTTTTTTTTTTTTCAAACTAAGCACAGTCAAGTACTTTGGTTTCAAACAGGCTTAAAACTAGCAAACGCTCTGTTTGAACTCTCCTTGGTGGAGACACGACGACAATAATGTTTGCGAAACCTCTCGGCATATCTCCAGTTTCCGCGTGCCAGAATTTTTTCGACGGGCAGGTTGTCAAGCCAGCTGTGTGAGGCTACTGCCGAGCGGACACTACCCGGCGGAGCGGCAATGCCAGCGTCTCTGAGAACTGAGTGATTCCAGCCGGAGATAATCGCCTTGGAGGCGGATTTGATCGGGCCCACAATGGTGATGAAGAGTTCATCAAGGTTTTGCATAGCCCGTCTCTCCTATAACCTCTACAGCATGGCCATGATCGAAGTTACTGGGCACAGACGAATATTGGGGTGCCTGGATAAACACCACCCTGACTGACGAAACTGGTTACGATCCGTCTTGGACCCGAATGCAGGCCATAAAGTCAACTCCTTTCTATCATAAAACAGGGAGTCTTTGGAAATTCTTAGCAGCTTTAAGGCGGGGATTCGATGGCCTGAGGTCAAAAGGAGCACTGCTGCTATGCTTCGGAAGAGCTCGAAGAAACATAATTGAAGAGCTGGGGTATTCAGCCAGTCCAAGAGCAGCTGGGCATCCCAAATGGGCGTCTTGATCACTCCAGGTCTGGCAACCCATATTGCTTTGAAGATCTGTCGAACCAGGAAATCTGATGAAATTGAAGTGGGAGATTTTTCAGAGCAAAAGGTGGAAATTGCGGACTTGTGTACTAAAATCGTACTATCAGATAGATTTTCCATGAGGAAGAGATTTGCCAGAAATCTGGCCACGTTGTGATCCCGAGATTGACCTGTATCGATGTTGTTACTACGGCATCACTTGAGCCAGCGACGAATTGGAACTTTGTAAGTTTCCAAGGTGGAAGAGCGCCAGCTGTTAATTACTAATCTCTTCCGCTCGGGGGTCGAATCCTGGACTAGCTAGTTCAACATCTAACATTCCACACTTGGAGACGAAGGCGGTCCATCTTCGGGGGAAGAAGCTGAGTCTTTAAGTCCACTAGTAGTTCTGCCAGGTTGTCGATCGTCAATGGAGGACCTTTGCTGCGGAGCTCCAGGTCCGGCATTCAAAAAGTCTGGTCAAATTTCGAAGCCACTAACAGAATCTCTCCCGCGCAACTGTTCACGTGAGCGAGTACCCGAAGAAAGATGCAAGGAGGAGGGAAGGCCCAGGCCAGATTTAAATGTGAGGGGCGACTGAAAGCATCTGTAAATAAAGTGCAGGAGTTTCTAGACTCCATGGAAACCTACGGGTGTACGATGGCGGATCAGTTTGAAGCGAACAGATCGACATCTGGAAGACCCCACTTCTTCAACACCTTGCTCGTTGCCGGTGGCAGCAACTGCCACTCCGGGGGAGATCCCTTCCGCGATA
The DNA here is from genome assembly GCF_001412515.2 of Diachasma alloeum. Lineage (NCBI taxonomy): Eukaryota > Metazoa > Arthropoda > Insecta > Hymenoptera > Braconidae > Diachasma > Diachasma alloeum. The sequence goes on from NW_021680429.1 coordinate 1,107,014, forward strand.
GACGATTCGCTAAATAGGAGGTATGTATCCGATATTTCAATTTGGAGATCATCGATCCGCTCGGACAGTTTGTAGGTGAGGTTCAGAAGATCTAGAGATTTCATTCGGCCCTCTTTCCGGACGTACGTGCTGAGAGTTCGGCTTTCCGTCTGTTGCAGTATGTGAGAGCCTCGGAGAGACTCCGACTCCTGTTTGATCACGGCATAAACCGCGAACATTTCCTTGCGATTCGAATGCCACCTTTTTTGGTATTCCGACCAGTCCCCCGAGATGAGGGTCGAATTCAGCTGTGCTCCCCAGCCGGTGCCTACGCCATCCGTCGTCAAGGAATCCATTATTTTCCTCTTGTGAAGATCTGAACTGGACTTCATTGCACTGAGGCACCAGCCGAGTTCCGAGTCGACTGATCTGGGGATCTGGAGAGTCTTCCTCTGGCGTTTCTGCCTGAACTCCGTCAAGAATCTCTGCGTGTGACGACAGTGGAGCCGCCCCCTATGAACTGCGAAGTTCGCGAAATTTAGAGAATCCAAGAGGCACTGGGTCTGCTTGAGGCTGGCTTTCCTGGATAAACGGAGGCTACTGATGATGGTTTCGATCTGTGAAATCCCCTTTTCCGGAAGGCTGACCTGGTTCAGCTGGGTGTCCCAGGTGAACCCCAGAAAATCTGTCCTCTGGTTCGAGGATAAGCTGCACTTGTCGAGGTTGACTATCCAACCGAGGTGAGTTAGAAGATCGACTGTCCCCTGAGTTTGGGAAACTAGTCTGGAATGGCTCTGGCAGGCCAAGAGAAAGTCGTCCAGATAAACGATCACCCTCATACCTCGCAATCGAAAAATCTCTGCAACCCAGTTCGATATCATAGCGAAGGTGTGGGGTGCAGATGAGAGACTGCAGGGCAAGCTCGTCATCTGAAGCAGCTCCTCGTTGTAGACCAAGAGAACGAACTGCCTGTGTGATTCCGCGATTAGCACGTGAACGTACCCTTGGGAGATGTCGATTCTGGTCATGAAGTCGTAACCTTGAAGAAATTCTGGAATATGATGGTGAGAAATTAATTGAAACTTCTTGATTTGGACGTGGGCGTTTAAATCTCTCAAGTCGAAGATGGGTCGAAAGTCGCCGTTCCTCTTGATCACTAGAAAAACTCTTGATATGAAGCTCGGGCCTTCTCTTTTTGGGTGTTCCAAAACCCCCTGAAGCTTCAGAAGCTCTATTTGTTTGAACATATCTGGTGAAGGCTTTGTAAAGGAGCGGGAATGTCACCAGGTGCCGATTAGAGTGGGTTCCGAGACCAACGGGTTTCTGGTAACCGAAATGAGACTGAGAATGTATGGAGGAGCTCCAAGCTCCAAGCCTTTCCACTTGTCTCGAAAACCCGCCTCACCTACCACCGATGAAGGCCTGAGGAACTGAAGAGTTATTTACCTTTTTGACGGGAGAAGTCCTCAGATTTTTCTTTGGGCTCCTTTTTAACTCTGGGTTGAAGACGGGACTATTGCTGCCGGAAATTCTGCTGCGAGCCGGAGGAATTCCTCTGATAGAACGCTGGTGTGAAGCCCCCACGAAAGGGCTGAATGGAAAATCTTTGATTGGAAGATCCCCTCCTGGAAGTAGCTTTGCCCGACGAGATGTAGGAAGGCACACTTAGCCAAGTCTGAGTTCCATCCATAGACAGGATTAAAGGCTGTAGGTTCTCCTTACCAAAAAGTTACTCGGGCGGAGGTGAAATTTTACTAAGGACAGCCTGGGCGGTTTTCACGGAGAGTTGCCTGAGGAGACGATCCCGTCACCCTTGAATGGTCTCCGCCCGCTTCCCGCAGATGATCTGAAGAATCTGATCCAAGGCTTTGGCCATGGGATAGTTGGGACCAAAGGCCATCAGTCCATCCAGTATTGAGGAACGTGAAAAATCGGAATGAATTCAGTTCAGAACTTCCTGGAGCTCCGACTGCAGCAATTCCCTTTGCTCGAGGGTTGCGGTGCATAGACCGCCGAGGACACATTCCCATGAAGCCAAGGGTTCTTTCTTCTGCTCTAGGTGACAGAGTTCCTCATTCACTTTCAAACTAGTGAAATCTGGCGAAGCGATGACGGTCTTGAGGGCATTGGAATATCTAATCTCTTGCCATTCAGGCGAGCCAAAACGCTGTAGCTCGGAAAGCACCCTCAGGCGCCAATCGTTGGCCGGGTGAAGGCAACGTCTTTCATCTACCTCTATTTTCACAGACCACAGGTTCACTTCGTACACAGGAGGCGGTGGAGGAACCAACGGACTGAACAGTGCGATGAAGGGATTCATATTTTCCTCAATTGGACGTGTGTGGAGAAAATATATAATTTAATCCGAATAATATTTATATGCCCTGGCACTCCGGAAGTTAGGTTAGAACCAAGAATGATGATATGTTTGTGAGAGAACAGTATGAATGACTAGTTTCGGCTCATACTAGATCACTAAGGGACCAGTAAGGTTCGCAGAGGATCATCACAAGTCCTGGGGAACGAGTTACAATGACCAGAGGCCTTATAAAATACCATAAAAGCATCACACCTTCAGATTTCCACGTTCGAGTTATCCACACCTGTCAAAATGTCGTCAACGGAGTGATTTGGATATTCCGCTAGCCTGAATTACATCAATAGGGCGCAGCATTTTACGGGGTCCACCCAACCTAATCTAGTGCCCACCCAATACCCGAAACTCATTCACGAGACGACAAACATCTCCGGAAAGACGTCATATACCGCCTGACATCAAAGTGGTGCACCTGAGATGAATAGACGGCGCCACCCCGCAGCACGTGGCCGGTGAAGTATGCAAATGAGGCCGGGCTTCGCTAAACGTTTGAATTCAGGGCCGATGTCAAGGCCCAAGAGAAATGGAGCAAGATACATGTGATCGAGAGAGCAATAATCATTTCCGCCTTCATCATCTATTCCATCTCTACCGTCAGACGTTGTACATCGTTTAATTCCTAATAATCGTGTGGGTCTATTTATTCGTCAGAAATTAAACGTGGGGAACTCGGCGGGGATTTTGGAAGAAAAGGCTTCCCAGATGACTATTTCAAGACGATATATTGGCGATTCCTAGGGCGAACTCCAGGCAAAATAATCAGGCGACAAACCCAGGCGAATTTTCGAAGCGGTATTCAACAGGCGAGCACGTAGCGAACTACACCAGCAGCCGACAGCGTGAGCCGAGCGAATGGTTAACGTGAGTGTTCACGTTTAAAGCGGTAATTACTGGTGCACCGTGATTATTCGTCTGCGTGGGAGAATTTTCGGCCCACCCGAGCTCCTGTCAGCGAAGCTGACAGGAGAAATAGTTAGTTGTTACGAAGACAATCGACTCCATCTTGAGACCGCGTGGGGCATTTAAGTCGATGCAATGGCGATGCGAGAGATGTTAAATCTTTTCGGGCGATCCATGCGCTATTCCGTGGTGAAATATTGGGGAGAATTGACCGACAGCGATAAGGGAATTTTCTGAGATACTTATAATTTGAACTTGTGGTTCTATTTTCTTTTCTGTTTCATAATTGTTTTCTGAAGGCCCAAGTGAGAGAGCAAATATATCTCGGCTGGCGTCGTGGTTCAAGAGGCATTGGAAAAGCCGATGCGGTGGCCACGGCCCTGCGCTTCGTACATTTACCACTGGTTGAATTGTTAAAATAATCATCGAGCTTCTCTATCGTTTTCGGACAGCAATTCATAATTTAGCGGTCAGTAATTATTATTTTTGGTTTGTGTAGAATCTGATTGACCGGGTTTTTCGGGAAATTGTATTAGGATTTTCTCTATTTTTTATTCTCATTCTTCTTTCTATTTTTCGTAGCGAACGAAAGTATTATTTTAATTGGATTATTATTTTGGGTGATGATCCGCATTTATTACATTTATTTTTGTTTTCTCGAATAATTAAATATCAAATTTATAGAATAGAGGAATCTTTAGTTACTCAACTTCTTTCTCTCTTTAGTCTTACTGAACAATTCCCTCTTCCCAAAAATGAGGTATCTAGGTTGAATTAAGCACGAGCACATCTAATAACAAAAAGGTAAAGTGGGCATTGTACTGCGTGCGCCCGGACGGCGAAGATTTTTCAGGAAAGTAATTCAGGAAAGTATGGTTTTTCTTGTTTTTTTTTTTTGAAGGTGAGAATTTTGGGGGAATTTATGGATAAGTGTCAGATCTTGATACTAGTGAAGAAATACTAGAGTCTAACGGGATGCAGCAATATTTTGTTGGATCATACTCATTTTGCACATCGTCACAATCGCACAGTACAACTTTACAAGCTTTAGCTTATTGAGTAACCACAGACTCCCCTCAAAAGTAATAAGTAATAATAAATAATAATCAATAATAGTTGCGCGAGCGAATTAATCTCCGGATTTTATCTCGTGACAAATGGAAGACCTATTTGATATGCTCTAGCGTACTGAGTCAAAAGAGACTTCTACTCTTATTCTGCATTTAAACAAAAAAATCAGGCCCGGTCGCGCGCTTCGTGCGCTCACTCTTTGGGGTATGACCGGTAGGGGTTGGTGGAATTGAGTGTGACCCATTACGGGTCGAACCAATAACTTCCGGACCATTTGTCTTTGTTGACGCTGGGGTCATGCCCCAGTGAAAGCGGCGCATGCTATACGCAACGCTAGTCATTGTCAGAAATATTCGGAAAACAGTTGGATAGTTATTTCATGCCTTGCATGCGTTTAGCGTTGCATCCATTGTGGCATAACCCTTAGGGTGATTTCGCAAAGAACGCATTTGCAATTCAATTTAACTCAAACTTCAATCAAGTTTGAGTTAAACCCACTTTTTACTTGACCCGCTTTAAAATTCTCTCAACTCCGAAGCTGATCCACTTAAAAATTTGCAACTTCCAAGTTGACCCACTTCAAAATTTTGTAACTTCAAAGTTAACCCACTCTAAAATTTTCCAACTTTCCCTTTTTTTTAATTGCAAAATTCGAAAGTCTTATTTCAAAAACTCAACAACCACTGAGGCGATTATGCTCAAAATCCAATGAGAATCAAGTTATGTGGAGACGCATCGATCACACAAAATTAATTCCAATCCCATCGTTACCTTAGGTAAAATGTGAATGAAGTAATTTTTCTAGGTGAATACAATGAATTTTGAAGAGATTGTCATTCCTTTACATGTTTTATGCAAATAACTAAGAAACTGCTGAGGCAATCGTCCTCGTATACTCATCGGTTCGAGGTTTTTTTTAACACTCATAGATTGAAAAAAAGATAATAATCACATCATTTCTCGGCATAAAATCTTTGAATTTTTGTCATTTTTACACATATTTCATGCGAATAACTAATAAACCATTGCCACTGTCGCCTTCATATACTGATCACTCCTATGTTACATGAACACGCATCGATTGAAATAAAAAAAAAATGAGAACGATAAGATCTCTTCGGATAGAATCATTGAATTTTCACGAAATCGTCATTTTCTACATGTTTTATGCGAATAACTAACCAACCGCTGAGACGATCTTCTTCATACATTGATCACCCTCGAGTTACATCAACACGCATCGACTGCAATAACAAAAATGCGAATGACATCATTTCTCCGGATGAAATCATTGAATTTCCAAGAAATCGTCATTTTTTCACATGTTTTATGCGAATAACTGAGAAACCGCTGAGGTGATCGATCTTATAATCTAATCAGTTCTAAGTTACATCAAAACGCATCGATTGAAAAAAAAATTCGAATCGCTTCATTTGTTCACAAGATTACGTTGGACAACATTTTGGTCACATACGTACATACACACACACACACACACACACATACAGACATGTCTCCAAAAAAATTTTAGGATGATTCGAGAGGCCGAGAAATGTGGAGAAATCATGGAAATTCCAAATTCGATTTGCGGGTTCATTACAATAACTTCCTCCCTTCGGCTCAGGAAGTTAAAAATCACTATAGACGAGGAGTAATAATCTTTAAAACCTGCCTCGTCACAACAGGAAGGGATGATGGACGGCCGCTGGATTGGCCGCTGTTGTCGGGGCCGTTGGCGAGCTGGCAGTCAGAGGCGATGAAGCTTTTTCCAATAACAAAGACGTATAGAGGTTAACCTGTTTTTGAAGAGAGGCGAGAACTGGAGAATCCGAACGGTGCCTCTTGGAAGAGGGAGGCTCGTCCTCCGAAGATTTCTCGTAATCGACCAGGTTGGTTGGAGTTTTCGGTACCCCGTGCCATTGGAAGTAACTGAACATACTCAATCGACTGTCGTCAGATGCATCGGCGTCCTCAAAGCCAGAGCCTCTTTGGTCCAGAGAAAGTCTTTCTCGGTTGGACGATGACATGTTCGTGGAACAGGAACTTGTACAACACTTATCCTGAATTCCGAGCCCCAGAAAATAAGGAAGAATGACGACAAACACAAATAAAATGGAGGATAATTTTTTGGGCGTCCAAGATGGCCGAAAAATTTCAACGCTATGACGTCAGCCGCAGCTCTCGCTGCTCAGTAGGCGCCCCGCGCATGCTTTGCATGCGGAGAAATGGGGTAAAAGGGGCTAGAAAAGGGCACCTTAAGCCGAATATTCAACAGCTTCTTTCATAAGGATACCATGTCTCGCCCCAAAGCACATAACCAAGGATAAATTAGTAGTAATCGGTATTTGTTATTTTCGTCATGGAATCGGTGTAGGCACGATAACTCTCGAAAAAACTGAGATAGATAGCCTAAATTTGGTATGATTGTAACTTATGGTACTGTACGAAGAGAAAAATTTTGTCATCTTCTGATACGAAAAAACCGATTTCTTGTGCCAAGAAATTCTTACATCTTCATGAAATGTTCATGTTCAAGTCATGAACGCTTCACCAAAATCTAATATTGTCTGACACATTATTCGAAATTCTGATCCCAAGAAATTTATCCACAAGAGATGAGATATTTGGAGCAAGAATAGGATATTGTGCACCAAGGGAGGACAACACGCGGGTCAGGATATCCTGCTGTTCTCCCACGGTGCACAGAATATTTTCCGTCATAACTGCATGGCTAAGTTCGATTTTTCTCTGTAAATTAAAGGGAGGAATGTGGGTTATATCATTCCGAGGATCTTCTAAAACGGTTAAAATCCGAGGAATGAAATGAGTCACTTTTCTCCCGTCTTTTCGGGAGGAAAATCGAACTTTCCGCGCAGATATGACGGAAATTAGTTTTGTAATATTATGACGATATTTCTCTCAGTGTACAGGCTGGTTTTGTGGAGGGGTAAAATCGGATGAGTAGTTTAGGTGATAATGAACTTTTTGTGAAAATATGTTTTGATCAATATCTGCTAAACAACTGGTCAGGTTGAAAACATGTTTTTTTTTTTCAAAATACTCGTCTCGACCTCCTCTATCGAGATCAACCAAAATATGGATTCCTGTTCATACAAAGTTTTTGAGTTATTCGCGTTTCTCAATTTTTTTCATCTCAGAGTTGATTTAACATTTCACAATAAACGTAGACAGTGGGAATAGAATTCAAAATTTTGGATAATAGTCAATACCATTGAATCACACTAGTGTATAAAATTTTGGGCTGATTGATTCAATACATTTTGGGATAGAGCAATTTATCTAAAAATAATTTTTCTCAAGCAATGAAACATTATCATTCTATGATTTTCAAATCGGTATGATTTAAGAAGTCATCTACCATCAAATTATGTTTTTTGTTGCATCATATTATGGCAATGTTTGTTACTGTGACAGACACAAATGTGTAGATGTAGTGGCTCGCTATATACACATTCATATACACATTCCTACATTGGGAAATTCGACGTTTCAAGTGGCAAAAAGTGAAAAGTTTCTCACGACCGCGTGCGATCCTTGACCGAAAGTGCTACTCTCGCCTATAGTATTTTATTCCATCTCTCTGGTCAACACAGTCGCGCTGATATAGTCTTTCACGTATCGCGGGCACCGCGAGTGTAATTGAATCGTTGTCGCACCCCTGAAATAATAATTGTCATCGCGTGGTAACTAACTGGTTAGGCATTGCAACCGGCGTCTCGAAGCCTCTCGAACATTCGAAGCGTCCGAGCGTCAACCGTTGATTTTTCAGTACCATTGTGAAATCAAAACAAAGTGCCGTACTCGAGTGAATATTGTGACCTTGCGCCGGTATATTGCCGAGCACCCAAAGACGTTGTACTGTGCTGGTGACATATAAAGAATAATAACGACTTTATTTCCTCACAATTTATGCTGCACGAATTTATTTTCTCCTGAATTTACCACAAATTCAAAATGGTGTCAGCAAGCCCGGACATTGAGACTATCAACACACTCACAACAGTAGTGGCTTCCGTGAAACCCAAGCTAATCGCCAGGCCGTTCAACTCCAAAAAACCCGCGCTTTGGTTCGCGCAGTTGGAAACGCAGTTTGCGGATATCGGAGTTATCACCGAAATAGATAAGTACAACAAAACTGTACCACTAATTGATACATTTTACGCGGCAGAAGTTGAAGATTTAATCATCTGCAGACCTGTAAGTAATCCATATCAAACTCTAAAAACCGAGTTGATCAGATGTTTTACAAAATCTCGGACTGCTAATCTCATCCAATTACCCGACAGAGAGAGCATTGGAGACCGCACTCCGTCAAAACATCTCAGACACTTGAAAAGTCTCGTTCCAAGTATCGACGATGGGATCCTCAAAACGGGTGGCTGTCTCATCTTCCCGAGCAGACGCGTGCTACACTCACCACTCAGGAGAATACTACCGTTGAAGACCTGGCGAAGTTGGCCGCCAGAATGCCCGAGGTATTCCACCTGAATAGCGTCGCAGCCATCACCACTTCAACAGACAACGCGAGTAACAAAGCACTCTTCGAGCCACTGGACCAACTGATGGCATCTGTTCCCGCGATACCAATGCATGGCTCACATTCTCGTCCACGTGAACGCTCTGAGAACTCACGCGGTCAGCGCAGCAACTCACGTAGACGCTCAAGCTCCAGGAAATTATCTAAGAAATCCGACACCTGGTGGTATCATATTGAATACGGTAACAACGCGCGTGACTGCCAGCCCGGATGTAAGATTCAGGTAAACTCCAGGGACAGACAATAGTGGCGGAAGTCCTCTCTCAATCGACATCCCGCCGCCTATTTATTACTGACAGTACGACTGGGACCCAATACCTCATGGATACAGGCTCAGATATCTCTGTTACATCGTGCAGGCGGCCTGCAAATCAGAGGGACACCAGTGGCAATTAACTCTTCGCAGCCAACGGCACCCCCATCAATACGTACGCGTACACATCCATCTCGCCAGAACTCGACCTCCGCAGAGACTTCACATGACGATTCGTGGAAGTTGACGTCAGCAGACCAGTCCTTGGCGCTGATTTTCTGCACCATTTCAATCTACTACCTGATTTGAGGAATGAGTGCCTCATTGACCGCTCAACAGGCTTCAAATCGACTGGCCAGTTCACGTGTTTTCCCGCGCTGTCAAGCTCCTCGAGATCAATGAAGATTCACCGTACGTGAACATTCTCAAGGAATTCCCTGCAATAACAAAACCGGAGGGATGGCTCAGAAATCTGGATCATGCCATCGTCCACCATATTAGGACTACATTAGGACCGCCAATCTCTTGCATAGCATGTCGACCTAGCGCCGGAAAAACTCAAGATCGCACAGGCTGAGTTCTCCAGTACGCTGAAACTAGGAACTGCAAGTAGATCTGAAAACCCCTGGTCATCTGCACTCCACCTAGCCTCGAAGAGCAACAATGGATAGAGACCATGTGGTGATTAGCGCACACTTAACGACAAGGCCATACCAGATGAGTACCCTGTTCAGTATTTAGAGGAATTTGTCGCCAATTTTTGTGGCAAAACCTTTTGTTCCACCGTCGCTTTGGTAAAGGCATTCAATCGAATTCCAATTGTACCTGAGGACATCCAGAAAACGGTAATCATCACGCCATTTGCATTTTTCGAATTCCCATACATGACTTCCGGCCTCAGGAACGTAGCTCAGACTTTCCAACGTCTGATCGATGAAGTCACGCGCGATCTGCCATTTTTGTTCCCGTATATAGAAGACATCTTGGTAGCATCGGAAAACGAAAAGCAACATCGGGAGCACTTGAGAATGCTCTTTCAACCACTCATGGGCTACGGGCTGATAATCAACGTCGCCAAATCAGTTCTGCGACAGCCGGAAGTACTCTTCCTCGGCTACGTGATGAATGCTCAAGGCTTCAAACCGCCAAGGGATCGAGTTAACGCGATGCTGGAGTTTACAATACCTACCACGTTCAAGTCACTCCGCAGATACGTTGGAACTCTGAATTTCTACGGAAAGTGCATCAACGGAGCGGCAGAAATCCTCGCCACACTGAACGCCGCGACTCAGAGACCGAACGTCAAGGGGAAGCATCCACTGGCATGGACTCCAGCCCTTCAAGGCACTTTCACGCGTAGCAAAAACGCTCTAGCAGAAGCCACTCTGTTGTCCCATCCAAACATCGGCGCAGAGTAGACCATCTTCACACACGCGTCAGATCACGCAACCGGAGCCATTCTACAACAAAAACGCTATAATTCCTGGCATCCGCTAGCTTCCTTCAACATGAAACTAACGATTTCCTCGCAGAAACATGCGGCTCACGACACAGAGCTACAGGCGATTTACGAAGCGGTACTACACTTCAGATACATTTTTGAAGGACGTCACATGATTATATTTACCGATCACAAACCTGTTATGCCCTAAATAACGTTATGAAATCCCTCTGTCGATCCCAATAATATGTTGACCCGAAAGTGGCACATAATATCCGTAACAAAACAGAGAATGAATAAATATAAAATAACGTCGAATATTCGTGCATTAAATCCACGTATATTCTACGAATGTAGTTAACTAGGGTGCAGCGTCAGCATTTTGCGTTCCGATGACTGACCTTCACGCGCACCTGGAGACGTCACCCGATGCCTCGCAGAGGTGCGACGAAGAACAATGACCTGATGGAATAGAATCCTCAAAGGAATAAAAACCCGTGAATTAATTGCCTCTAGGCGACTTATTCGACGAGTCATTAATTATCTTCTTCACATTTTATACTCGCCTGATACCTTCAGTATCAAACCGAGTTCTTATTTATTCAATAAATGGTAAATTAATCGCTCAAAACCGATTCCCAATAAAGAACATTATTTCTATTATCTACTCGCGTGTGATTAATCCCTGTATTGAACCCATTCGCTCCGGTCCATAACAAACCGATGACCCCCGTTTTGGAATAAAAATCAGAATGAGCTTCACCCTGGCAATATCGAAAATTGGACCTTATCGCCCGATTTTTCACGGACATAAGATACGTCGCGGGCCCAGACAACATCGTGGCAGACGCCTTGTGATGAGTTGAATCAGTTACAACCGCTATCACAACTCAACAGCTGATAGATGCCCTGCGCGACGACCAAGAACTTCAGCAGCTACTCCAGCGACCGGACGTGAACCTACATTTGGACCGCCTACAACTTCCAGGAATGGACGAGCCACTGTACTATGATGTATCATCAGGTACAGTCCGTCCATACGTACCAGCCCCGCTGAGAAAACAAGTAGTATCCTCACTTCACTCGCTAGCACACCCTGGACGAAGAGAAATGCAAAGATTCGTCGCGAAATACTACGTCTGGCTGTCCATGAACAAAGACTAGGTAAAATGGAGCACACACTGTCTGCCGTGCCAACGCTAGAAAGTCATGCGAAACGCAACCATACCGATCGTCGAGTTCGAATAACTCTCGCAACGCTTCGAACACCTCCACATCGACCTGGTACCTCTGCCACACTCGAAAGGATATAAGTACTGTCTAATCATCGTAGACAGGTTCACGCGTTATCTAGAGGTAATTCTGCTCCAGAACGAGTACACGAGCACCGTGATTCATGCACTCCTCTATTATTGGATCGCAAGATGCGGCGTTCCAAAGAGAACAGAGAACATTGGACATAGACGGACAATATATCGCGGACGTGCACAGACAACTCACTCAGCTCCTTGGAATCGAATGAGAGCTGACAACACCGCTCCATCCACAAGCTAATGGACTCGTCGAGAGAGTCCACAGGCAACTGAAGTCAACCCTATGCTGCCGTGGAGTCGTACTACGGCGCGTTACCTCTAGTTCTGCTGGGACTTCGAATATCCTGGAAAAATGACATTCAGAGCACCCCAGCAGAGTTAATATATGGAGAGAACATTAGAATCCCCGGAGAATTCTTCACGCCAACGGACAGGAAAGGAGCACCGGAGCTACTACGCGACCGACGAAGCCACTTCGACCGCGTTTAACCCGCGCCAGTATCATGGCATGGAACACGACCAATTTTCACATGCAAAGATTTGGCCAACAGCTCGCACGTCTTCATACGTACCCAGACGCAAGCTGACAATCATTCTCCACCGTATGACGGCCCATACCAAGTCATCAGTCGACATGCGAATCACTACGTGGTTCGTACACGCGGTGTGGGCAGAAGCGTTCCATGGATAGAAACACCAATCTTCATCGATAGGCTAAAACCTGCATACATACTGCCGGAGGACATGGATCAACTTCCAGAGCAACCCCCACGCCAAAATGATGAGCCCCAACAGTAACAATAACAGAATAAGCCGCAGCCAAGCACGAGCACTGCAGCTGACACTGGAAGACGGAAGAGACGCGTAACTTTCGTCGACAGACCAACAATTCACGTGTTCTACGATTAATTTTTCCACGCAAACTTTTTTCTCAACTGCTTGCCAAATTGAAAATTTATCTGTTTTAAGAATAATAGTTTTTCTGTTACAGTTCTAAAAACTTCATTTTGACTCAAGCAGGGGAGTCATGTAGCGGCTCGCTACATACATATTCATATACACACCCGCGCTGACCACCGATACCAAGAGAAGGTGATTGACAGAAGTACGAAACCTCTTGCGCCGTCTCACTCGCACTCATCGTGCCACGCGTATATATCTGATTTCTTCCCTTTACGGAATTCGGGTGTCTTGCGAATCGGGAAACTCAGACAACAGTCGGTTATGAACCTCTTACCGGATCACACCTTTTCGTTACTTTTGTAAATATACTGTGATTAATTAACCTAATCGCATTCGTTAGTGAATTGAATCTTCCCACAACAATCTCAATTCTTACATAGAGGGATATAATTTTTGAGGGTTGAATTTTGGAACAATCAAAGAAATCTATGTCACTAAAAGAAATATCTTCCTGCAGACACTCTATTGCATGTGATTACGGTTACATGCCTGTCACAAAAACAGGACATTACTCCGGATCCAATCAGACGCTTACTGTCAATGGAATTGGTAGAAATAAAAGAAAGAACAATACTGTTGGATAGGTTTGAACCTCTGCTTGTTTTGTGAAGATTCATTTTAAAAAAAACCGCAAGCAATATAGGGACATATTTTGTTGCATGACTTTCTGCATCATTTTCAAGCCAAATTCGAAAACCGTAAAAACGGACGATTACGAAGCTTCCATTCGGAAGGAAAAAATGAAGAAAGAGATTTTTTTTTGAAAATTCAACAATTTTGCCGAGGATGATGACGAGATACGATTTTTTGTCGTACGATCGATGCATCTACATCACTGAAAAAACTCTGGTCTTATTCTAATCTAAGAAATATGTCCGAATCGTAAGACCGGATTGTCCGATTTTTTATGGAACTGATTGCTATTATTTTAAATGATTTGGTACTGATTGTCAGGGTGGTGATGGAGAGGGAGGGTCCAACCTTAAGTATTTCTGATCCTCATTTTGGTACCCTTTGGCATCTTGACCCTTGAATTTGACCCGTGTAGTTTGATCTTTATATTTTGTCACTCATATTTTGCTTCTTATATTCTGAGCTTCATAAAATGACGCCTGTCTTCAGACCTTTATATTTCAATTTTTCTACTTTGACCCTTACATACTTTGATGGAATTGGGTGTGGTCCATCATGCGGCTTACGAATAACTTACCGACCGATTCCCTTTTTTTTGTTTATTTGAACATTGGTGATGTGTTCACATTTATCTCTGCAATTTTATTTTAGAAAAAATCAGTGAAAAAATCTTCGATTGTAGGAAAAAACAGTGCCGGGATCAGGAATGAAGGTCGAAATGTGTTTCAAAAAAAAAAATTGGTAATAAGGGTTAGGAATAAGCCTCACACCACGGGATAAAAATATGAGTGTCAAAGTTTAAGGGTCAGAATATAAGAGTCAAAATGTAAGAACCAGAGTTAAGGGGTCAGAACATTATGGTCTGAATCTAAAAGTCTGAATATAAGAATCTAAATATAAGGGTCAGGGACAAGGGTCAAAAATACTATTCAGAAATAAGGGTTGAAGGTCAGAATAAGTTGGAAGACTAGATTCAAAAATGAGTGTTTGAAGGCTTTTAACATTCGTCCATTGAAATTTGTTTTATGAGATGCATGATTAAACTAATGGTTTATTGAATTCGTAATTCAATAAACCATTAATTTAATGATTGAGTAAATTTAGTATGGCTAAATGAATGAAGGAATCAATTCATCAATCAATCAATGAAATCAATTCATGAAACAATTTATCAGGATTAATAAATTTTTTGGTAAGACTTTAAAATGGTCCTAGATTCTCGATGTTAATCGCTGTACGGTACTCAAACCACTTGAAAGATTTTCAAATCAGAACCGTTTCCGATCTTGAAGTTGCGAACTTGAAATTTAAGATCTGAAAGGGATCTTCTTCTTATGACCAGATTCATGAACGATCTTAAATTATGTAAGATCTCATATTAAGATCGGCTATTGATCGGATTTTAAGTATTTACCAACCTTACAGGCTTAGACTTTAGTTGCAGATCGCTTGTAAAGCCGGAGCTTTTGCAGTAATGCCATTCGATTTCGATCGGATACTGAGCAAAGTCGTCTCAGCCCGTTTCTCGGTATCAGGATGAAAGTTCCCAAATTTGTCAAAAATTTTTTACTGGCAAATGAAAGCATCACAATCGTCTAATTTCTCCTTTACGTAATTTGACAAGACAAAGATCCCAATATGATATAGTTGCATATTACTAAACTCTTAACCAAGGCGATTTTTGGACAGAAAATATATCAAACTCGAAAAAATGGAAATTTTCAAAGAAGCTTATTTAGTTGCAGAGAGTATGCATTAGATACCGTTGTGGCACCAGTTTTCAAATGGTTAACGTGTACCCACCTATTAATATCGGATTATCTCTGTCTTTTCCCGTCAAATGTGAAATATCAACTTTTAGAAGTCAATTCGGATGTTTTTCATATAGAAAAAGTTGGGAATTGAATGAATATTCGCGAAAATAAAAAATAGTGTCCCGAACCCAGATTTCGGATGTCTAAACCCGACTCACCGCAATTGTCGAATGACGTGGGCGCAGTTTTCCAATAAGGCGAATTAAAGAGGTTTGGCGAGGAAAATTTAAGAAATGGGTTATGAAAAATATATCCACAGCAATTTTATTGTCATTTCAATAGCAACAACCTGATTAAGACTAGCGAATGAGCTCTCTTCATCGGTTTCCCTCTCATACCTTTCAGCAAGGGCAAAGGGGTGAAGGGGAAACAGTTGGAGCAACGCAGCAGCGAAGAAGCTTCTTCGTCACAATGTTGGGACTCTTCTTCTTAGCTTCTTCTCTTTCAAATCCTTCTCTTTTTTTATTGCATGAGCTCATTTGGTAGACCCTTGTTGAATTTTCAATTTACCTTTATTCTAGATAGGTATTCTGTGAACCCAAATCTCAAATGCCGTATTTCTTACAGATGTTTATTGTTTTTTTCCTTTTGTTTCAATCCGTATCGATTCAAAAATTATCCCTCAACTCATAGAAACTGAACTGATCGATGAACTCAATTGTATGCTTACATTTTATCTCCAGATCCTTATGAAGTGTGACTGACCTCTACCGTCTGTGCACTACATAAAGCTCACATAAACAGATTAGTCATTCAAGCAACCCGAATAAATGTAATTTTAGGAATTTATTGCACTCTGTGTAATGCATATAAATATTATAATTGGTGCAGAAATAAGTGCACTTTGAGAGGAAGAAAAATGACAATGGCCTTCGATGCCTTTGAATATTCATTCATTCAAAATCATGCCGCACGGGTGCTCCAAATTCGAGTATTTCGGTCCCATTCGAAAACTGGTATGCGTGAACTAACGCCACCACAGTATGTGTGAACTAAAATTTGAGTGAATCGGTTAAGAATTATATCATGCGGACACTTTTGAGAACTTCATTCTTCTAAAGCCTCTTTCTCATCAATGAAAAATATTAAAAACTAGTTTTCAGCTCAATGGATAAAGGCACCTGCGATTTCGAAATTTCATTGCGGTCTTCTCTTAACACCATGTGTGAGAGGTTAATTTCAATGTCTCACAAGTTGAGATCATCAAAAATGTAAAAATTCAAAATTTTATTCCATCTTCTACAGTTCTATTGAACAGTATCTCCAGTGAATTTCGAAACACTCGAAATTTGGTCGAGTAAAGTCTTTCCACTGTGGAAACTCAGATCCTCGATTAAACTCAGATGAAAACACAATCATTGAGTAAATCGTGCACTGCATAAAGGAATGAAGGAAAGTTGAGAGGGAGATATTCAACAAAATGTATAGAATGTGTTTGTTGGAAATCTTGGCAACTTTCATTAGCCCGCATTAGCGGACGGCTACATCGAGGTAAAGGCGTTAATCTGCCAGAATTAATCTAGCTTGGTCGGATGCTTTCCTTCAATATGCTCGACGAGAGTATATCCCAAGAGTAAAATGGAATGATCCAAAGCGAGGCAATGTAGAGTATCACCCTCGTTATAACCCCTGTGGTGAAGAGCGCATTTCTCACTCCTCCCTTCCCCACCCCACCCCCCTTTCCTTCGCAGTCCTCTGCTCACCGTGTTATGTATACTCTTCTGAATTATCTACGGTCCCGCGAACGCCCTTCGCAGGAGAATTCACTACTGCAAAAGCTCTCTGATTTACACCGAGATGAACCACTCGGCTGACTTCCAATGATAACGTAGAACAAGCAACTTTCGATCTATCTGAGTGATATGGCGTGAAAACTGGAAAATATATTAACGTACCGTGGTGAGTGTAACGCAGTTTTTTATGTACGTCAGATATACGTTCCACAATTGATGAGAAACAGATGAGTAAATTTCTCCTCTAGTCTAAGCGAAGAGGAAAACAAGCAGAAGTTTTCGACTTAAATGGGTGACTTCTTCGTTTCAATATTGAACTTGATCGAGTACTCACCAGCAATTTGATTGCAAATGAACACAGAGAGGTATAAAGCTCTGCAGTCCTAGTTTTTCTCATTTTCCTCATCGATCCTTGGATAATATAATTTTCAGTGTCCGTTCTACTGAGATGAAAGCAATTTATAAATTTACTTCGAACTGTTTATCTGCCTAGCGAAATATTGACGCACTTAACACCATAAGTCGCTCTATTCAAAGATCTTTTAGTTTTTGTGCGTAATAGGAAAAATTGGTTCAAGATTTTTCCAATTTCTTAATCAATCAGGCCAGTAGATTCTCGCTGTGCATTCCTTTAACAGCTTTTACGTCATATTTACAGTTTAGTTTATCATACTTTGCTCTGCCAAATGTTGAATTTTTTCTATACACCACTACACATTGTACATCTTTTGTCTCTTTTATCGCCCCTACGATGGAGCTATTCTCTCCTATATGCAGAAAAATTGATAATAATAGTAATAATAATGATAATAATTACTGTTATTATTATGATTATTATTTTTTTTTTTTAAATTTTTTTTTTACTCGTAAATGAGATCGCATTCTATGAGATCGCTGGCGTATTATTATTATTATTATTATTATTATCATTAATAATAATAATGATAATAATATTAATAAAAATACTTCTCGTTCGCGACTGTCAGGTCAATCGTTGCGACGAAACCTGACATCGTCCTCTTCGATTTTGATGACAAAATCATCTGTCATTGAGCTCTCAGCTCCGGCTGAGAGCAACATCACAGTGAAAGAAGAGGAGAAACAACTCAAATACCAATCACTCCTGTTTGAGCTACGTGAAATAAACAAGGGATTTAAAGTGAAGTTGGTTGTTCTTATCATTGGCTCTCTTGGGGAAATGAAGGAGTCATTCATATCTGCGCTCAAAACCATCCCGGCCTGCAGGCGTCAAGCCTTCAGTTTGGCTGGCCAGATGCAGAAGGCAGTCATCCTCGGGTCCCTCCGACTACTTAGGCAGCATGATTCTGGACTGCAATAGAGCTCACCCTCTGGTTAGAGGGAGCACTATTGCAGAGCGATTAGGAAGTGTTCGCATCGCTTAGCTTGCTGGGCGGTCTTCGAGGTGAAGTCGGAACACTCGAGGATCGTTCAGCGATCTCATTTACGAGTAAAAAAAAATAAAAAAATAAAAACAATAATAATAATAATAATAGTAATGTGAGGGTTTCATATGCGCGTGTCAGAATGGCGATATAAACACTCTGGTCTATCGGAGTCACGTTATGGGGGTGCAAGTTGCAGACACTCGATGTCGGGCTTGTAAACAGCCCCCGGAAACTCTAACGCATTTTTTATCGGCTTGTCCGACGTATGCAATTACGAGTTATATTCATCGTCATAATGCGACTTTGAGACTACTGTATTATCATTTGCGGTACCTCTATGGAATAGACACAACGCTGATGCTGTCTTATGCTCCAGGAGATATTGAGTCCGTCATCGTGAATGAAAGGTGTGCTGTCAGGCTTATCGTTGCCACTAAACCTGACATTGTCCTCTTTGATTTAAATGACAAAATCATCTATGTCATTGAGTTGTCGGCTCCGGCTGAAAGCAATATAACAGCTAAAGAAGAGGATAAACGACTCAAGTATCAACTACTCCTTTTTGAGCTTCGTCAACTGAACCCGGGCTTCAGAGTAAAATTGGTTGTCCTCATTATTGGCTCTCTGGAGGAAATGAAGCAGTCTTTCATATCCGCTGTAACGAACATGTGGGGATGTTCGTTAGGAACACTAAGAACGATCTGTAAACAACGAGACTCCTACAACATTGAATTAAAATCCGTGAGTAAGAATCCAAGAGCGAGAGAGTGAGAGCCCCTTATCCACTTCCGAGTGGCTTATTTTCGGTTAGTAAGGATTAGTAATTACGCGTCTTTGAGGGTCCAGAAAAATTATCGTGAAGAAGGGCCAACATTATAGAGTATTCCGGTTCTTTTATTATGGGGTTCACCCTATTGTTAATCTTGCGGGTAATCGAATAGGTCCGGCTGAAATGCCGGCGCTCCAATTTCGTTGGATTTTCAGGGGTTAATTGGTTACGTTTTTGTTTTGGGTGGAAGGTCGTTCGGAGCGAGTGCAAGCATCGCCTCCAACGAATTGCCAGGTTGCCTTTGGGTTTTTGATAAGAGAAACGAGTTGAGCAGGAATTAGTAGTGAAGTTATAACAAGTGCCGGTAACTTGTCTTTTAACGCCGAAAATCCCGGAGATCCGATCCGTGGGAAGCGCCAAAGACCCTTCGTAATTATCCGAACGACAATCAGTTCGGCCTAGTCTCGCGTAACAATTAATAAAAAGGAACTAGTTTTGTGTTAGGTAATTAGAGAAGAGTTAAGTGAGATTTGAATAATCGCGCCAAGTCGTGAGAGTCGCGATTAATTGTCGTTAGATTCGCACCTTCGAGGGGCGTGTCCGTACCAATCAAAATTCGGGTGATTGAGCGGTGAATTCCGTGCTCTGAGGTGTCCCGAGACGCTCATGAGTTCGGCAGTTCGGCGTTGGCCCTTGACCCCACCAGAACTAGTGCCAGTATAGTGCCTATATTAGGAATTAGTGTGCACATATTTGGATAAGTGGATCTATATGATGGCGAAGAACACCCCAAAGAGGGGTAAGAAACCCAAAGTGAGTTTTTAGTTCGGTTATGTATTTTTCCGAATTCATTTCGGCTTTTCGTTATTCGGCTACGGGATCTTCAGCCCCGTACGTCGCATTTTATTCCGGTAAAACGGTGATTGTGACCCTTAATCCAAATTGTGAGGTGCCGATTTTCCCCCCTTTTTCACTCATGATTGGGTGGTTTTCGTTATTTTTGATGAGTTATTCAAGGGGATAATTACTCCCGTTAAATTGCCAGAGTGCGTCCATCCCCGTTATACGTGGGCTTTTGCGCGTAAGAAATTCCACTCGTATTTGAATTGAGTTGGTTCGCGTAGATAGTTAATTAAAATTAAAGTTTGTGGGTCAATGTGTTCGGGGGGCTTCCCTGAGTAATTTATCTCAGGGTTTCCGCAAATTCGCTCTGCCGATTTCCGCATATTCAATTTTTGGTCCTTATAGATTTCCAGCCCATTCTCGCTGGCGTGTACGCCGTGTTTCTCGAGGGGGAATTCCCCCCGACTCTCGACTCCCCCTCAGATACTCATCCACGTTTACACGTGGCTATTCTCGCTTCACGCGAGCCTTTTAGCGTCTAGAATTCCGCTCGGGGATTAATGAACCTGGAGCGGCTAATTGTTAAGGAAAAATTATTTTTTTGGTATTGTTGTCTTCGGTAGACTCTCCCGGATATTTCGTCTCAGGGTCCGTAATTTTTGACTCAGCCATTTTCGAGTTATGGCAAGTTGAGTTTTACGGAATTTCAGCCGTTTTGGCTGGTACGAAAAATCGATGAATGAATACGTTCTCCTCTCTCTCGCTCCCATTGTCGCTCGCATACCTTTCCCCCCAATTCTCGGAATTCTCGAGTATTTAGGGATTAGCGTGTATTTCTACTCTCCCCAAATGTTTATTTCGGGATATTTGAGGTATTTATCGGTGATATTAATTTCTGCGAATCTTTTTGTTAGATTAGACTAATTCCTATCAGAGTGCGGAATTAATATTATGATTATTATTATTATCAGTATTGTTAGCTATTAATTGTAGATTTTTTCCTTTTTTTTATATATATATATTATTTTTTTTGAGAGAATTGAAATGTCTTTTTTTGAAAAATTGGTGATTGACTAATTTCAATAGTGAAACAAGTAAGGACTATACCGATTTCTTCTTTTTTTTGTAGTTTTAACCACCCAATACCCGTCTCCACCTGAAATCCACCCCTCTCTCCACAAGCTAGCACACTGAGCGAACCAGGGACCGCTACCTTTCCCCAAAAATCTAGTTTCCTCCTTTTTTTTTGTACGTTTTAGTTTTTCGACTTAGTAGAGTCGATTTTGTGGATTCGTCCGGTTTGGTAATTCCGGTTAAAAATTACCTGGCGCCCATGGATTTTTTTTTTGCATTTTGAGTTTAACTAGATGAAGGGGAAGAAGGGCGAAGGTAATAGACATTTTTGACCCCCATACGAAAATGTCACGTTACACCGCACTCGAAATCATCCCGGCTTGCAGGCGTAACGCCTTCATATTAGCTGGCCAAATGCAGAAGGCTGTCATCCTTGGGTCCCTACGTCTACTTAGGCAGCATGATTCTGACCTGCAGTAGAGCTCGCCCTATGGTCAGAGGGAGCACTATTGCAGAGCGATTAGGAGAAGTTTGTATCGCTTAGTTTGCTGGGCAGTCTTAGAGGCGAAGTCGGAGCCGTCGAGGATCGTTCAGCGATCTCATTTACGAGGAAAAAAAAATAAGAAGAAGAAGCAGAAGAAGAAGAAGAAGAGGAGCCTCTTCGCGGGGAATGCCGGTGGCGACTCCGTAAAGTTTGGAGGTCTGAACTTTCTGGCAAGAATAAAGTTGCTGCAACCAATATGTTCGCTGTTCCCGTGCTTCTCTACTCCTTTGGCGTCCTCCAGTGGAGTAAAGATGAATTGAAACAACTAGACAGAGATACCCGCTAGCTGATGGACATTCACAGGAGTCTGCATCCACGCGATTCGTGTCCGCGGCTATATTTTCCGCGAGAGAGCGGAGGACGAGGACTTCTCAGTTTGGGGTCTCTTCATGAGCGTCTGGTCCTTGGTTTAGCTTATGAAATGATGAGCAGCTTGGATCCGCAGTGGGAGTTCGTGCATGATCATGAACTCCATAGGGTCGAGGCCTTTCTGTATGAGGCAGCAGATATCGCAGCAGATTCCCTCGGTCTGGAGTTTCGTCGTAGTCGAGATGGTCATTTACCTCGTCATTCACTGGCCAGCATGGCTGTTTCAGCGAAGAGCGGCCATCAAAGAGGCGGAGTAGTCCATCTTGCTCCGTCACCCGCATAGAAATGAATATATGCGGTTAATACGTTTGTATGTTTGAAAAAATTATATGTTACATATATTGGACTTATGAGAGCATATATGCCATATACTTTGCACATATATTTCACATACAACGTCTTTTGCCGTTTTTCTATATGTTGAAATACATTTGTGGTATATGCTTGAAATATGCGACTTATTTACAGGCATATATACGTCACACATTGTATATATTATCACGCGTTATTTCCGTTACAAATCGTTTCATGGTTTTGTGCAGAGCGTCACGTGATTTTTCTGTCATTGATTTGGTCACCACCACACTTGAAGTCAAACCTTCCAATAACGAGAATCACATTTGAGAGTGATTATATGTTATTGACTCATTTTTGTATGATTTTTGTATAAAATACCCTCACCATCATTGATCAGAAGCCTTCGGTGAACATCGAGGGACATAGACGAAATTTTGTCACCGTTATCTTTCCCGATGAATCGGGAGCATCGACTGGGTTACGTACAGCTTCGCTAGTTGACCGTGAGACTATGGCGCAGAGGCTGCAGGACCATGTCAACAATGAAATGCGAGTCTACGTCAGAGAGATTGCAATATCATTTGGGTCCGGCGATGTCATTGGATTGAGTTGAATCACGTTTTGTACATCGCTTAATTAATCGAATGTCGCAGGAAGGGTGGAATTAGGATCGATGAGTCGATGATTTAATCAGGTTTGTAATTTGCAATTTAGTTTTGTTGAAATAATTAATTATTCAACGCCGTTTGTTAACGCGTAGGCGTGAAATTAATAGAGCTGAAGCGTAAGTTTCGGTGCCCAATGATAATTCGGGTTTAGTAGTTATATTGCGGGGCCAATAGGAATTATTGATGGTCGCGCTGATACCTGTAATAATTCGGGCGATCACTTCTATTCTGGTGGTGACAGAGTGCGGTGGTTTCGCATATCTATCAGATTTTCGTAGGACGCTATTTTTAGAAGCCATGCTGGACTTCGGCGTGCCTTTTGGGTCTCTGGTTCATCGGGATTTCTGATATTTATTGGGACGTCCGGATTATTGCCATGCAGCTGGGAGATCTTTGGGTATTCGAGTTCTTTCATGTCTGGACTCTGGTGAGCGTGGCGGCTAATTAATTTTGGTCTTGTAATGACAGGATCTCTACTCGCTGGCGTCTCGGGTGCATCATAAAGTGATTGAGTTACGTCTTGCGAGAGTCTTTGGATATGATTTGTTCAATTTTAATTTTTGAGATGAGATCTTATACACTCAATAAACGTGTTTTCCTTTGAATCAGTATGTTTTAGACCGGTTGAAACTTTCGTTTTGTTCCTCTCGTTCATTCACGTTAGTTCGCGTTCGTTCCATTTGTTTACGTTAGTTCACATTTTATCCGGTTTCGAACAGACTCGTTATTAGAGCTATTTCTTTTCAAGTACATAAGTTATTGTGAATGTTGTGGGATAAATTCTGATGGATGTTAGTGTGTCGTTTCAGGGGAAATTCTTAAACGAGCGCTCTTGCTGTTGGTCAATTTGTAAAAGACATTGAATATTAGGAAGTTTATAGGTCTCGTGACCATGACAGTTTCACTGGTTATTGTCTCGATTTAGTCGTTTGCTCGCCGCTTTTACTTGTCAGAGAGACATTTCGATTTGAATCATTCTTCTGTTGTTTTTTTTTGATTCCCATGAATATCTTTGACTTTCTTTTAATTCTAATTATTTATTTGACTCTAATTTTGACTAATTTGATTTTTACTTTGTTGACTCTTATTTTTTGTGACATTAGAACCTTTTAATTTATCAACGAATGTAATCTTTTGTGAATAGTTTGGTCTGTTTATTTATTTGAACGATAGAAAATCGAACAGGGGATTATTTAATGAATTGATTTGTTTTGTATTGCATTTTTAGAATTTATTAAATATTATGAATACCCAGAGAGTTAATTTTTCGTTAATTTGTGTAACCCAGTCACATCTCTAGTTTAAGCTCTTTCAGTAACCAAACACGCATCTCTACATTTTGAGCTAGTGGAAGCTGGATTGGAGCTTAGGGCTATTTCGTTTTGTTTCTAGTGGTCGTTCTGGTAAAAAAGACCTGGCGCTCAACTTTTATCGTTTCACGGTTGTTGATTGTCAGAGGGCTGCGTAGTGGACCGGGAGTCCGTGATACACCGAAAATTACGTCACAATATATGCTTTAAATATTTCAATTGTAACATGATAAAAATCATGTACTGTTCCTCGCCTGAACTGACCGCGGATCATGGGGGAAAAATTAGTATTTTTACCCCAGAGAGGAGTCGGATCACCCAGGGCCATTTATTATTTTCTTTATTTCTGTTATTTACTCTTTCTTTTATTAATCTCTCAAATTCTGTCGATCGCGCTCACCATGGGTTACGCGTGAGCTTCGCGACGAGGGGAGCGGAGCGGAGCATCGGGAATGGCTACAAATCGGCGCTACAGCAGATGACGAGTAGCACAGCGACGAGCACGCACACATCGAGTCTGGGAGACTCACACCACGAAGGATGCGGGAGACGATCGACGCACGCTAGCAGGCATCTCAGGTCTCTACGTGCGAACCCCCACCCCCTCACCGATGGATCGGTGGCGCAAGGCCGCCCAGTAAAAAAAACTCATGCTACAACATTGAAGGAGCATCGGATTATCTTGGCTTCTGCGCCGTTCAACGCGGATCACCAACCGCGCGGCAAGTCTCAGTTCTCTGGGACTCAGGAATTGGGAATTATGACACTTTGAAAATTCTCAATTCAAAATCATATAATAACGCGGATTCTCCGCGCTTCATCGGGTGATCGGGGTGGGGGTAGAAAAGAAACTGAGGTTTCGGGGCGATGTATTACCCCGGGGGATACTCTTCGCTGGGATTCAGCCATATGAAGTCGCTCTGCGCAATTTAAGTCTTTTTATGCTCTTTGAGCTGAATTGTATTATAAAATTTACTATTTTGGTGTTGTGCTTGGATCTTCCGGCCGATTCCTGACGTCGCCGCTGTATTGAGGGTCCAGACGAGTTTACCTGGAATTTCTCCCGTAATAAACGGTGAGCGTCATTACGTTTTGTGAGTGCACGCGTGTTTATCAAATTCAATCCTCCGGTCGCCATTTTGGCATCGTTTGAGTGGTCAGAATTTGAGCATTTTGCCTTTGGGACGCGGCACTCAGTGGCCTTTGGCCTCATTCCTTTATTTTCATTATTGAATATTAATTATTTCATTCATTCTGTTGACGTTTATCGGTTTTGATTTTAGAACTTTGTTCAGTTTCTACATTCGTGTGGCTTTCGCGTTGTCGCGCTTCGGGTGATTCTCGCGCATGATAATCTTTCGTCATTAAATTGTGGCTGTATGATATTGGTTCATTTTTCCAATCAAGTAAAAATATTGGATTTTTATAATCACTTCTTATTTTTGCATTTGCTAAAATATTAATACTCTGTATCGAGTCATACCACGTGTAGAGTTCTCTCTCACGCATTTCATTGAATTACTTAATTTTGTAATCATCACACATTCAATTATTTTCTGAGAATTTACAAATTGTAGCTTCAGACAATTAATAATTTTTGAATTGTGTCGAGCCTTTGCTCGCGGAAGCACCCTCCCGCATATGTAAAAATCGTGAATATTATTTCACTGGCATTTGACTGAATTCTCTATTGTTTTATTTTTATGAGAAAAATATATTTCATTTTATTTCCGAATAATTCATGGGTTTGAACTTCATTAATTGTTCGCCCGTTCCCACATGCCTCCGCGGTTTCCTGAGCTGGCCGTGGAACGCGCTTCGACATCGTGATCTTGTCCTTTGAAGGTTACAAGGATTGGCGCCCTTTTGGCATTGTTTCTTTGATTGCTCTCGTTGATCACCTTCGGACATATTCGTTGAGAAATTCCAAAAGGGTTGCTGAAAGTTAGTGAACAACGACGCACACGATTTCCCGGTTGTGTCCTTGAAAAATAGGTCACAATAGATAATCCGAAAATATGTGAAATATATGCGACTCTTATACAGATGAGTTGTAAGGATATTTTCCCGAGTTGTTCACCCCGGAAAAATCCAAACTACTTTTTAGCCATCTCTATGGCTCGATAATTGGGCGCTAGCCGAACCTTCACGGGAGGTTCGACGAAAACCGGCCTCTGAGGCAAACTCGTCCACCCAGAGGACTTCTGTGGGTGGGCAAAGGGTTGCCCAGCTAGCATCAATGTGACACGGTAGAGTGGGCGAGGTCCACCAGGAGTATCGCATGCCAAACGTCGCTAGCCACTATTCCAGGCTGGAAATTAAGCCCTACGGCCTAATTATAGTTGTAAATTAAATTTGCACTCGCTCTGGAGGTTTTTCACTCTCTCAGTAGGCTTTCTCCTCCTGAGTATTTCGACTCGGGAGTGTTTCAGAGCTAAATGCGAATCAGCCGGGACTCCTCAGAGCCCGGGACGCCGAGAGGCTGATCCGACCAAAGTGGAACACTGTTACCCACTTCACGACCACCCACACTCTCGGCCACCAGTTACCGCTTCAGTCATCGCGAGTCACCGTCTCCGGGTACTCAAATGTCGGCACATGGTCAGGTCCACAGGAGGACGATCTCTACTCCAGACACACGGGCCCATATGCTCGTCATTTGTTTCGCCGAGCCGGATAACGCCGGAAACAACAAGCTCGTCACCCAGAGTTCCGAAATAACTCTTTTCCCGTGTGGAGAATGCAGGAGCATTCCTCTACGTTCGTTACCATCAGTTATGCACCTGGCTGCGCTGAACTATTCACCCACCAATCCGTTGGCTATCTTCGAAGCCAACACCGCAGTATACGCCGGATAAATCCTTGCGACTTCCCCGCTTGAGCGTCCGCGTTCCACTAACTCAGAATCTTACTAGGGCCTTCTCCCCCTAGTCGGGATATCTCAGCGACGATAGGTAATTCCGTTACCCTATCCCCACCAATCAACCCGACGGGATCCCGGGGGCACCAGTCCTCACACCTGGCCGTTGTTCCCTAGTCTAATCTGACATAGACTTTGTTCGCCCAGTTGGACAGCCTGTACGTCGGCCCCTTTTCATCTAGCACAAGCTGGGCGAGTTCCAAAAGAGCGAAAGTCTAGTAACGTTCGCCAGACCTCCAGGGGTCGCGGTTTCACTGATAACCGCTATGCCGTCGGTCTTTCACTGGTCGGTGGTTCATCTCATCTAGTCCCGGCTTTCTACAGCCGCCTCTAGATGTGACTAACTGTTTCCCTTCAATAATTTTAAGAGTTCACATATCTTTTTAAGGGGATTTCAACCCGTGACGAGAAAATCTCATTACAGAGTATACTTCAAATATTGCGCATATACAGGGTGTTTCAGAAGTGCATGTACATCTGAACACCCTAGGATCAGGGGGTGATTCTGAGCAGAAAAGTCCTCTTGCACTTTTTGATCAGACTCACCCCTAAAAAGTTATTGGCAGTTAAGGGTGGGCCAACGGGGAGTGATTTTTAAGCGGGCGCACATACATGTGATATGCAGCATATGTGTGTGTGCCCGCCCCACCATTCTACGAGACAAAAGAGGGCAACGATATTGTTCTCTCTCTCTCTCTCTCTCTCTCTCTCTCTCTCTCTCTCTCTC
>NW_021680429.1:1135907-1136374 GCF_001412515.2 Diachasma alloeum
AGTGCGAAGAGATTGAAAAAAAAATTTTGTTTTCAATTCAAAAATTAATTCCTCCGACCCTAACTACGACTAAGGGATGAAATTACGCAAACGTGTTGAACATTTAATACTCAATGAGTGACACAAATTTCATCCCTTAGCGCCTAATAGGGAGGGAGGAGTGAATTTTTTAAAGTGCGAAGAGATGGAAAAAAAAATTCAATTAAAAAATTCATTCCTCCCACCGTAACTGCGGCTAAGGGATGAAATTACGCAAACGTGTTGAACATTTAATCCTCAATGAGTGACACAAATTTCATCCCTTAGCGCCTAATAGGGAGGGAGGAGTGAATTTTTTAAAGTGCGAAGAGATGGAAAAAAAAATTCAATTAAAAAATTCATTCCTCCCACCGTAACTGCGGCTAAGGGATGAAATTTATGCCAACGTGTTGAGCATTTAATACACAATGAGTGAAACAAATTTCATC
>NW_021680429.1:1138856-1140889 GCF_001412515.2 Diachasma alloeum
ACTCCAAACCACCCTTACAAGGGTCCACCCTTACCAAAAAAAAAAATTCAAATTCAAATAGAATTAAAATTTAGAGAGAAAAAATTCCGATCCGCCCAGCCGGGATTCGAACCCGGGTCTCCCAGTTACGCGCCGGGCACTCTTCCAACTAAGCTACCGGGAACCACGGAAATTCTCACTCCAAATTCAACTCAGCACGCCGCCTAACCACCTTTAGGCATTAAATAAATTCAAATAGAATTAAAATTTAGAGAGAAAAAATTCCGATCCGCCCAGCCCGGCTTCCAAGCCTTCTTCCTCGATTTCGTCCTCGATTTCGTTGAAGACTGCCTCTTCCAGGTCATCTCGAGCACGTCCGATAGGACGTCCTTCGCCACGGCAAGGAAGGAGATAACCAGTTTCTGCCATCCGCTCATGAAGGAGAGGAAACACCCGATGACCGGGTGCCCGACGATCAGGGTATCTCTCCCTGTACCTCTCCGCTGCTCGTCGGGCAACTTCACCACACTCACCATACACAAAATGCATATCGCGATATTCGCGAGCAGTGAACGCCATTGGCACGATAAAAACTACGAACGGAATCATGAGGCAAAATGATCGGAATGGAAATTGGGCTTCCCTCAAAAACAATACACGATCGTCAGTTGAAGTTGTCATGAACGGCGGAGGGGGAAAAAAGAGATCAAACAATTGACGACGCCTTGTATATGAGCAAAAGAGTGTGTGGTTAAATGCAAGACGATAAAATTTGAAAAAAACACCAATAATCTCTGGAAAAGGCTTATTTATTTTCTTTCTTTACAGGTAATCGATTTGACAGGAAATTATTGAATATTAAATGCCCTGGAGGGCGACCACGTGCTTTCAAAAAGTCACTCCTCCGTCCCTAAAAGGCGCAAAGGGATGAAACTCGTGTCATTGAATTGAGCATTTAATACTCAATAAGTGACACAAGTTTCATTCTTTAGCTATAATTAGGGGGGGTGGGAAGAATTTTCAAACGAGACGCGCTTTCCCCGCGCCACTCGTCACCGGAGTTCACTGGAGGGCGACCACGCGCTTTCAAAAATTGACTCCTCCCTCCGTAACAGGTGCTAAGGGATGAAATTTGTGTCACGTATTGAGTATTAAATGCTCAACACGTTGGCACAAATTTCATCCCTTAGTCGCAGTTAGGGTCGGAGGAATGAATTTTTGAATTGAAAAAAAAAATTTTTTTTCAATCTCCGCACTTTGGAGAATTCATTTGAAAAAAAATTTTTTTTTCAATCTCTTCGCTCTTTCAAAAATTTACTCCTCCCTCCCTAACAGGCGCTAAGGGATGAAATTTGTGTCACTCATTGTGTATTAAATGCTCAACACGTTGGCACAAATTTCATCCCTTAGTCGCAATTAGGGTGGGAGGAATGAATTTGTGAATTGAAAAAAAATTTTTTTTTCCATCTCTTCGCACTTTAAAAAATTCACTCCTCCCTCCCTAACTGGCCCTAAGGGATAAAATTTGTGTCACTTATTGAGTATTAAATGCTCAACACGTTGGCACAAATTTCATCCCTTAGTCGCAGTTAGGGTCGGAGGAATGAATTTTTGAATTGAAAAATGTTTTTTTCCATCTCTTCGCACGTTAAAAAATTCACTCCTCCCTTCCTAACTGGCCCTAAGGGATAAAATTTGAGTCACTTATTGAGTATTAAATGCTCAACACGTTGGGGCAAATTTCATCCCTTAGTCGCAGTTAGGATCGGAGGAATGAATTTTTGAATTGAAAAATGTTTTTTTCCATCTCTTCGCACGTTAAAAAATTCACTCCTCCCTTCCTAACTGGCCCTAAGGGATAAAATTTGAGTCACTTATTGAGTATTAAATGCTCAACACGTTGGCACAAATTTCATCCCTTACTCGCAGTTAGGGTCGGACAAATGAATTTTTGAATGGAAAAAAAAAATTTTTTTTCAATCTCCGCACTGTGGAGAATTCATTTAAAAAAAATTTTTTTTTTCAATCTCTTCGCTCTTTCAAAAATTCACTCC
>NW_021680429.1:1141180-1154553 GCF_001412515.2 Diachasma alloeum
AAATTTGTGTCACTGACTTATTGAGTATTACTCAACACGTTGGCATAAATTTCATCCCTTAGTCGCAATTAGGGTCGGAGGAATGAATTTTTGAATTGAAAAAAAATTTTTTTTTCAATTTCTTCGCGCTTTCAAAAATTCACTCCTCCCTCCCTATTAGGCGCTAAGGGATGAAATTTGTGTCACTCATTGAGTATTAAATGCTCAACATGTTGGCATACATTTCATCCCTTAATCGCAGTTAAGGTCGGAGGAATGAATTTTTGAATGGAAAAAAAAAAATTTTCAATCTCCACACTTTGGAGAATTCATTTGAAAAAAAATTTTTTTTCAATCTCTTCGCTCTTTCAAAAATTCACTCCTCCCTCCCTATTAGGCGCTAAGGGATGAAATTTGTGTCCCTCATTGAGTATTAAATGCTCAACATGTTGGCATACATTTCATCCCTTAATCGCAGTTAAGGTCGGAGGAATGAATTTTTGAATGGAAAAAAAAAAAATTTTCAATCTCCACACTTTGGAGAATTCATTTGAAAAAAAAATTTTTTTCAATCTCTTCGCTCTTTCAAAAATTCACTCCTCCCTCCCTATTAGGCGCTAAGGGATGAAATTTGTGTCCCTCATTGAGTATTAAATGCTCAACATGTTGGCATACATTTCATCCCTTAATCGCAGTTAAGGTCGGAGGAATGAATTTTTGAATGGAAAAAAAAAAAATTTTCAATCTCCACACTTTGGAGAATTCATTTGAAAAAAAAATTTTTTTCAATCTCTTCGCTCTTTCAAAAATTCACTCCTCCCTCCCTATTAGGCGCTAAGGGATGAAATTTGTGTCCCTCATTGAGTATTAAATGCTCAACATGTTGGCATACATTTCATCCCTTAATCGCAGTTAAGGTCGGAGGAATGAATTTTTGAATGGAAAAAAAAAAAATTTTCAATCTCCACACTTTGGAGAATTCATTTGAAAAAAAAATTTTTTTCAATCTCTTCGCTCTTTCAAAAATTCACTCCTCCCTCCCTATTAGGCGCTAAGGGATGAAATTTGTGTCCCTCATTGAGTATTAAATGCTCAACATGTTGGCATACATTTCATCCCTTAATCGCAGTTAAGGTCGGAGGAATGAATTTTTGAATGGAAAAAAAAAAAATTTTCAATCTCCACACTTTGGAGAATTCATTTGAAAAAAAAATTTTTTTCAATCTCTTCGCACTTTCGAAAATTCACCCCTCCGTCCCCAAAAGGCGCTAAGGGATGAAACTCGTGTCATTGAATTGAGCATTTAATACTCAATAAGTGACACAAGTTTCATTCCTTAGCTATAATTTGGGGGGGAGGGAAGAATTTTCAACCGAGACGTGCGTTCCCCGCGCCACTCGACGTTGTAACCAATGGAAAGACGATCGGTTGATCGTCCTTCCATTGCGTGTGGAGGGGGAATTACGTTCCCCNAGAGAGAGAGAGAGAGAGAGAGAGAGAGAGAGAGAGAGAGAGCAATATCGTTGCGCTCTTTTGTCTCGTAGAATGGTGGGGCGGGCACACACACATATGCTGCATATCACATGGATGTGCGCCCGCTTAAAAATCACTCCCCATTGGCCCACCTTTAATTGCCAATAACTTTTTAGGGGTGAGTCTGATCAAAAAGTGCAAGAGGACTTTTCTGCTCAGAATCATCCCCTGATCCTAGGGTGTTCAGATGTACATGTACTTCCGAAACACCCTGTATGTTACATATATGCTGCTATTGGATATCTGAGGCATGTATATGTAGGAGAATAAATAAATTATAATAAACAGAAAAAAAAAATTCACATAGAATTGAAATTTAGAGAGAAAAAATTCCGATTCGCCCAGCCGGGATTCGAACCCGGGTCTCCCAGTTACGCGCCGGGCACTCTTACCGACTAAGCTACCGGGAACCACGGAAATTCTGACTCCAAATTCAACTCAGCACGCCGCCTAACCACCTTTAAGCATTAAATAAATTCAAATAGAATTGAAATTTAGAGAGAACAAAGGGTACATAATAGTGAAACACAAGTTGTCGCTTATTTTTATTTTTATTTATAGGATCATAAGAAATCTTGTTCCCTGTTTTCTAATCTTTTAGTTGCTAATTTTTTTTTGAAACAAAGGCAACATACGGCGCCCCAAACTCCACAAAAGTCATGCCAAAAAATATGCAAACTAATATTGCAAACTGTTTAATTCAGTTTCTAATCAGTGCCCCATAGGGAGGATCGATGGAGTAACAATTTTCAAAGGCGGACTCTTATGTACTTTTTTCTATGTTTTCACTTGAGAGAAACAGCTCGACTATGCGTGCTCTAGCGGCGACCCGTGTGCACTCCAAGACATATATTCCAAGACTATGTTGGATCAATTTTTTTCAGAGAAAATGCTCCTCATGCTTCGATTTATTTTATTGTTTAGTGGCGAAAGAGAAAATCTGCAATCGAAGTGGGTGTAGGGGTACAACGCGAAACTTTCAACTTTATTGATGATTTTACAACATTCCCGATGTTGTGAGCTTAATGAAACTATGCCCAATGGAAAGAATGAAAAATTTTAGTTGGAAATACTTATTGAAGACCCATAAATATTATTCACCTTCTCTGAAACCAACAATTTCGTCATAATCGAAAAAAATGAGTTTTTGTACGTAATAAAATTGAAAAATATTTGAAAAAAATTTCTTTTGGTGTATTAAATTCAAGAAAACTAAAAGAAGAGCATCGGGAAAATTAAAATTACCCATGCGAAATTGGGAATGTTCTCAACTTTGGCAAAAAAAACACTTTTTTTTATGGACCTACAAAATATTTATGCAGATCAATCTGAAAGAGATGGGTCCAAACATTAATTTGCAATCATTCCCCATTTTTGCTTCCGAATGGAAGCTTTGCAATCATGATTTTTTTTCGATTTCTTCATTTTGGGTGGAAATGCCTAGAAATGTCATTAAACGTGAAGAAATTATGTTTTTAAAAAACGTCTGTATGTAGGTATGTGTGTGCACATGTGCCTTAGTATATCCAGAACTGTCCCCATAACTCGAGAATTATTGAGGCAAAGGTGCTGAAATTCTGGCTGCTAATTGCTACCACTGACACTCAGATTTATGCTAAGTTTCAACTCGTTCATTTGAGCAGTTCCTGAGATATAACGTTTCTTGGAAAATCGTTTTTTGCCAATATCGCCTGAACCATTCGACCGATTCGATTTTTTTTAAATACTCATCATGATGATACCTATTTAATTGGATTGAAAAAAGACCATTACACCCTGAGCAATGTAGTTTTATTCTTGTTTTTTTCATTATTTTGCAGAAATTGCTTGTTTGCACGATGACTTAAAAAATAATCGAGATAGAAACTTGAAACTTGGCATGATTCTAGGTCTTATAATAACAAAGTTAAGGATTCTAGATGAGCGAAATCGGATTAGTAGTTTCGCCGATATTCAACTTCATATGTGAAAGTCTTTTTCTTAACATCTCCAAAACTATTGGTACGATTTCAATTTTTTTCAAAATGTGCGTTTTGATGTCATCTATCCAGATCCAACAAAATATGGGTACCATCCCATTTAAATTTTTCGAGATATCGTCGTTTTTGTATTTTTTTGGTCGGAATTAAATTTTGCGCACTATGACATGGGTAAAAGTCAGGGAAATCTTTTGAAACTTTAGATTTTATTTAGGGTTTTCAAGGGGCAGTCCTATATTGAATTTTAGATCGATATAGTTGATAGTTCTAGAGATGGAACCATTTCCTCAAAATTCTTGAAAAAAAAAGTTAATGCATCTATATTTCACCGTTCATTTTCACATCAGCATAACTGAGAAAGCATATAAAATGAATATATGGTTTTGTCGAATTTATTTTATAGAAATAGGGGATAATGAGTGACCACTACTGTTTCTCATATTTATTTGTTCTAATAATTTCTTTATTCTAACTAGATGATTCGTGCATGGTCTTCACACCTGTGAAAAAATTCAATAGAAAACCTTGCGAATTCACTAGAAAATTCTATAGGAATTCTATGGGATATTCTGTAGGATTTCTATTGGAATTCTATTGAAAAATTTTATTTTTTTACGCTGATTCTATTGGGTGTGTATATTCGCACCCCCTATGTGCCTGGTGTCTGGTGTCCGGCGTATGGTGTATCGAAGCTTTTTGGTATATAGGAAGTAATGTTGTGTTTGGTGCCTGGTGTCTCGAAGCTTTTGGTATATGGGAAGCAATGTTGTGTCTGGTGGCTAGTGGCTGGTGTCTCGAATCCTTTTGGCGTATGGGAAACAAGGTTGTGGCTGGTGCCTGGCGGCTGGTATCTGGTGAATGGTATCTCAAAGCATTTTGATATATGGGAAGCAATGTTGTGTCTGGTGTCTGGTGGATGGTGGCTGGTGGCTGGTGCCTGGTGGATAGTGTCTCGATGCTTTTTGGTGTATGGGATGCTATGTTGTGTCTGGTGCCTGGTGGGTGGTAAACGGTGGCTGGTGTCTCGAAGCTTTTGGTATAGGGGAAGCCACGTTGTGTCTGGTGGCTGCCCTAGTGGAAATTTTAGTCAGGTCTTGATCAGACACTGATCAAGTTATAATATCAGATTCTGATCAGGTATGTAACGCTATAATTTTGGATTTTCCACTAGGGAGGTGGCTGGTGTCTCGAATCTTTTTGGCATGTGGAAAACAATGTTGTGTCTGGTGCCTGGTGAATGGTATCTCAAAGCATTTTGATAGATGGGAAGCAATGTTGGGTCTGCTGGATGGTGGATGGTTGCTGGTGCCTGGTGGATGGTGTCTTGAAGAATTTTTGTGTATTGGGAGGTATGTTATGTCTGGTGCCTGGTGCCTCGAAGCATTTTCGTATATGGAAAGCAATATTGTGTCTGGTGTCTAGTGGATCCCATACCCCAAAATACTTCGAGATACCATCCACCAGACACCAGCCACCAGACATCAAACACAATATTGCTTCCCATATATTAAAATGCTTCGAGACACCATTCACCAGACACCAGCCACCAGGCACCAGACACAACTTTGTTTTCCATTCGCCAAAAGAATTCGAGACACGAGACACCAGACACCAGTCACCAGACACAACATTGCTTCCCACATATCAAAAAACTTCGAGACACCAGAAACCACACACCAGGCACCTAAGCGAATATACACACCCAATTCTATTGCATATTCCATAAGAAAGTCAATAAATTGCTAATTTCTGTTTAAATTTTTCTCTTGAGATTTTTTCTATAAGAAGGCTTGGGCATCAGTTTTTGAAGTTTTTTCCACTCGGATTCTGCAATGCGAAACAAAGCAAAATCCAACGGAAAAAACATAAAAAAATTGTGCGCAGTAATTCTAGTAGTAAAAATCTAAGAGAAAAATTCAATCAGAAATTCGAAATCTATTGACTTTTTTAAATTAAATATCCAATATAATCAGCGCAAAAAACAAATAGAATTTTTCAACAGAATTCCAATAAAAATCCTGTAGAAACCTCATAGAATTCCATTAGAATTTTCTAGCGAATTCGCTAGGTTTTCTATTGAATTTTTGCATGCGTGCATGGGAAGTATGATTTTTTCAGAAATAGATGATAATAGCTAACGATATTTATCATGAAGTATGAGTGGGATTGGCTTTAACAGAAAATGGTAATCCTTATGCCTTCATTTTTTGAAAACATTCATTGGGATCCATTCGGAAGCATACTACCAATGAAATTGATAGAAATGAAAATAGGAAAAAAGAATACATGGAGAGGAGCAGTCATATGTAATCACATAAAAAAGGCCGTCCCTTCACGAATTAATTTCATCTTTCAAGTGTATAAAATAATAATTTTCCACACGCACAATTTTTTGTGATACCTGCCGAGTGGCCTGTTCGGGTGATAGGGAGAGTGAAGTGGTGACGGAAAGCATCTTATGCACACTAAACCGTCCTGAATAGTCACCTTTTCAGGCAGGTATTGTAGAAAATGTAGTTTCATTCTCATTTTTTCACTCTTTCGCTGGAATTACTTATACACATGATAACATGAGCAATAATCGAATTAGAAACTTGCAATTCGATGGGATGTTACTTCTTATAGTAGAGACATTCCACGCTATTTCAACGGGGAAATAAATTTTTTTTTCTTTGAAAATTGTATAAATCCCAGAGGGAGAATTCGAGATACTATTAACAGCCCATTTTTTTTCTTTTGCTTCCGAATGGAAGCCTTCTAATCGATCATTCTTACGATCTTCTAATTTTGCTTGGAAATTATGTAGAATGTCATGAAACGTGAAGATATGATGTTTTTAGATGTGTGTATGTATGTCCGTATGTGTGCGCAGATTTTTCGGAAATTTTTTATAAATCTCAAAAAAAGATCAGTAAAGTTGCAGCTATAAATCTGAAATTTTGTCACATAATTGCTATCATTTGGGAGCAGCTCCGGGCTTCAGTTTTTGAGATGCAGGAATTTCTCAAAAATCATTTTTCTTCAACATATCAAGAACTACGTGACCTAATTGAATTTTTTTGCTATCAAAGTGTTCCTCGTGATAATATCTATCAAATTAAGTCATAATATACTTATGAAACTAGGGACAGTTTGATGGTAATTGGCATTTCTCATTTTTATGATAAAATTGATGTATACACGATAAATCAGTAAAAATGGAGATAGGATATTGAAATTGGGTGAGATTATAGCTTTTATGATATTAGAGAATGAGTTCGTGAGTAAGCGAGATCGAACAAGTGCTTTAGAAAATATTCAACTTTTTGTAAAAAACCTGTTTTGCGAAATATCTCCTAAAATACTGGTCCAATTTCAATTTTTTTTTCAAAATACTCGTCTTGCTGCCACCTATCGATATCAATCAAAATATGAATACCCGTCCATATAAAGTTTCCGAGATATTCACCGTTTTCTATCATTTTTTCATCTCATAGTGAATTTGACGCCCCGTAATCCGCGTAAAAGTTCAAATGAACCCCATAAAATTTTGGCTACTAATCAGCATTATCGGGTCTCACTTCTGTACAAAATTTTGGGTCGATCGACTCAGTACATCAATAGAGCCATTCATCTAAAAATCGTTTTTTATCAAAAATGATACATGGTCACTTTATCGATGATTTTCGCATCTGGATGATTAAAAAAATCATTTAACATTAAATTATGCTCATTTTTATTTTATATCATGGTGGTAAATATTAGTCGGTTGCTTAATAAATGAATCTTTATTAAAGATTTTGTGGCGAAAAAGATAATAAAAAGACATATGAAAAGGCGTGCCGCGTCCGCGGAATAGAATTAAAGATTACAGAATATCAAGAAAGAAAGAGACAATCATACATGACGATGGTTGAGAGGGAGGAAAAGGAAAAATACGCAACACTAATCCCTCTCTTCAAAAGTTGGCGCCTCGGCAGCAACACGCCTGTTAGAGGCAATTGTAGTGAAATTTCAGTTAATTAATAACTGAAATGATACTTCAATTATCTGGGGCCTTCAACCCAACTCTCTTTCAAAAACTCAGACGGAAAATAACAGAAAGAAAGAAGGTTTGATTCGAAATAGTTAATTTACTGTTGACGCGAGATTCTTCTTCTTGATGAGGTCCGAAAGGTCCAGTTGTCTCCAGGGGAATGGGAAGGAAGTCGAGGATTCAGACTGAAAAGAAAATGTTAGAAACGGCAGAAATTGAAAGATGAGTGTTGAGTGTTGATCCTTCAATTGAATTGATGAAAAACTCTGCAGATTCCTGAGGCATCCCTTTATTTAGATACGCTTGCCGGATAATTTGACGATCACCAGGGAAAGGTTCGTGGCTAGCGGATGTATCATTGTTCTGTTAGGAGTGAGAAGTAATTGTTTATCTGGATCGAAAATAAGTGGTTTTTCACAAGCCAATCTCATGAGCAAAGGGTACCATGGTTGGGCAGGCCAGAGGGGTGCAACCACTGTACCCTGTGCTTCATCTACGATGATTTTCTTGAGAGTTTGAGTCAATAGAGCGAACGGAGGGAATGCGTAAAATTCTTCTCTTGACCAATTAATCGTGAAAGCGTCAATATGTTGAGCTTCAGGGTCTGGACCCCTCGAACCGAAACTTTTACATTTTTTGTTATTTCTGGATGCAAAGAGATCCATAGAAAAAGGACCAAATTTTTTATTTATTCTATGAAAAGCTTGCGAAGAAATTTCCCATTCTGTGTCAATATTTTTGACACGAGAGGCACTGTCTGCTTCTGAATTTTCAGCTGAGGGGATATAAGAAGCAAAAATCCAAATTCTCCTAGTCTCACACCAGTGCCAAATTTCTTTAGCTAGTTCTGTGAGATGAGGAAAACGAACCCCACCAGTCTTGTTTACGTATGCTATCGCAGTTGTATTGTCCATTCGAATAAGAATTTCACAATTGCATGAGTCTCTGGCAAATGTTTTCAAGGCTAGGAAGCAAGCAAGTAGTTCAAGATAATTTATGTGGTGTTTTTTATCTTTAAGGGTCCAGAAACCAGCTGTTTTTATGCCTTTTGAAAAGGCGCCCCACCCACTAAGGGATGCATCTGAAAATATTTCCATTTTGTAAGACATTGTTCTGATTGGATGAATTCCTAATACTAAATTTCTTTTCCACCAAACTAAATCATCGCTCACTGGTTTACTTAACTTCATCATTGCTTCATAATTGTTATTATTAATTAGTAATTGCAGATATTGAAGTCTCTCTAAGCTCTTACAATGTACTCTGCCATATGCTATAGCTGGACAGCATGCTGTGAGTACACCTAATAAATGAGCAAATTTACGAATTGAGACCATCTGTCCTAGGCTAAACTGGTCAAGAAGTTCTGACACTTTTTCCTTTTTTATACTAGGTAATTCAATTGTGTAATCCTCTGAATTTAAGATAAATCCAAGATATTTACATCGTTTACTGGGCTCAATTGAACTCTTCTTGTAATTAATGACCAAACCTAGAGATTCTAATAAAGTGATGGTTTTTGATACATTTACCCGGCATAATTCCCGATTTTTACCAAATAATAAGAGGTCATCCAAGTATATAACCGATAATAAACCCTGTGATCGCAATGTATTCACAACCGGTTTCATGACTTTCGTAAAGACAAATGGACTGGTTGCAAGACCAAAGGGTAAGCAATTAAATTGATATAATTTATCTTCGAATCTGAATCGCAAGTATTTTTTGCTATTCTCATCAACTGGGATTAAAAAATATGCGTCCTTCAGATCTAAAGAGCTCATGTAAGTTCCTCTACACATTAGGTCTCTGGCTGTCCTCAGGTCTTCCATCTTAAAATGGGTATGAGGAATGAATTTTTTTAATCTTTTTAAATTTATAATAAATCTAGATGATCCATCGGGTTTTGGTACTAGGAAATATGAAGAAATGAATTCCCCCTCCGTTGGCTCGCATTCCTCAATAGCTCCTTTCACAATTAATTTGCTGATTTCTTTCCTGATCATAATTAACTCTTGAGAATTTTTAATGTCAGGTGAAGGTTGCGACAATTGTATTGGTGATCGCTTAAAAGGGATTTTATAGCCTTCGAGTGTTTCTAAGATGAATTTGTCTGAGGTTATTTGTCTCCATTTCTCTATGAAATGTGATAGACGCCCTGCAATCTCTCTTACCTCCTCTACTTGCGAGTTATCGGTTTGGATTGACGAGATGTTGACTGGGGAGTCGAGCGAGCTGTTGCTGGGCGAGTCGATTGTCTCGGCCTGAATTTCAATCGAAGACGGCCATCTTGATATTGACCCACCTGTCTCCTTGCCGGTGGGTTCTTCCAGTTTCCCGAAGTAGATGATTTAGACTGCGTCCTTGGCTTCTCCACTGCTTTGATTTCGGTACAAGCTTTCTCAATGGCCTTGGCTTCCTTCACCTGATCTGCGAACTTTTGCCCATAAAGCCACTTCTCATCAGGTTTGGTCGCTTCGATCGTGGGTTTGACTGATTTACTGAGAAGAGGAGCAATAAAAGATCGTCGAGTCATCGAATGTTGGTGGAATATATCTGCCAACATCTTTCCCGCGTCACAGAGATAGCCAGCGAATTGTGTATAATCGATTCCCCCTTCAGGGTCCTCCAGAATCATTGACACTGCTGCTGCCAGGGCGACAATGGCTGTGCCAATGTCATTTTGTGTGTTCACAAAATGTTTATCACGTTTTTTAGTGATATCTGTCAAAGCTGGCTGTACTTCTAGGTTGACACTGGGAGCCTCAGCGAATAGAGAACCCGATTTCGGATACTTCTCACTGATGCTAGTTTTAATTTTCTCAGGTAAACCCACCGACATGAAATTTCTCCAAGCTGTCTTCACCTCCTCTTGTAATTTGAGGTCTGCTGCAGCTTGTCTCCTTTCCAATCATCTGAAGAATTTCGACGTCTAGCTGCTCTGTTTCACCACGCTCTGTTTCCTCTTTGCCTTGGGCAGCATCTGGGGGTTCTACTTATACAATCTCTGGATCTTCGACGATGTTAATACGATTTTGATCATTTTCGTTCGATTGAACGTCTGAAAAATTAAATTCGATGTGGAGGAGGTATCGTAAGGAAATTTTCCTTTCTTAAAGTCGTGTGGACCTTTAAGTTCGAGTACATCAAATACAAGATTGGGGCAATTTCGTATGGAAAAAACCCCACGAATCTTCTCAAGTCAAATTATTGAGGATTCGTAATGGCTTGTTGCCCGCAGCATTCGTATGGAACGTCTGCGAAGAATAACTTCGTGTGGAAGTTTATTCTTATGGGTTTTACTCCAACTTACCGTCTAGAGTCGCAATTTTTTCCTTAGGATTATTTAACCCATTGTGCTGAGTATTGTTCGTTTCTTTATTCTCAGCAAGAGATGTTACGAGAGAAGTGAGGTTAGAGATCTGCTATTCCATTGTCTCTAGCCTTCTATCGGTTCTGGAACTCGTTCTTTTATGGTCCCTTGATCTAGACCTTGACTTCTTTCTTTTTTTGTCATTCGACATGATTTTAAATAGGAATAAAACTCAAAAAGATAAATTTTAATAACGCGTTGTTCTCCGTAGCTGTGAAGTCTACCGCACAACGAAACAAATATGATTCAACACAGGATGGCGCCACGGACAGTAGCGGGTAGGAATTTTGAATTCAAATCTCTAAAACGTTGTGAAGTTTACCTCATCCGAGGCTAACTACATATGTAATCATCGAGAACGAGACGCGAAGTATAATCAATTGTTCAAATGAATCCGAAAAAGTTGAAAAAGTATAAAAATCTATTCAAGTATTTGCATCAGGTATTAATTGTTCACAAGTATTCCCAGGTGACACATTGACGTTCCCTATCTTTTCGGGGATAAATAATCCCTAAAAAACAAAAACAAATGTTTTTGTAAAAAACACTGCGCCAAGAAAAAGTTTTGTTTGGTTTTTACTGGAAAGCGGACACTTTTGAAAAATACAAATAAATGAAAAACAAAGCCAAGTTAGAAATGTTAAATAAATGGGGATAGTACATGATCGGATTTCTATAAAAAAATAGTTCTCAATAGAAAAAGTATTTTTCCACGTCCTTGATGCGAATCAGCAGATGGAGAACTAGATTGATATAGACAGTGAGTAGAAAAAATCCGCGCCAAGAACGTTGGTCCTGTTCCTACTGATTTTTTATTTTATGGAGAATTTTTAAAAAATCCTTTTTCTATTGAGAACCATTTTTTTTATAGAAATCCAATCGTGTACCCATTTGTACCTTCTCACCAACGCATGGGATGTATCAAAGGGGGCACAAAATCATAGAGAGTACTCTATACAAATTGGATTCCAACAAGCATAATTCAGACTACCTCTCTCCAATTTTTTGTGTACTCCAGCCGACTTATCTCGCTCACTAGAAACTTGTTTGAGGAATCGTATTTTTATGGAACCAGAGACGAAAAACGGCTCAGGCCCATTCCGAACTTTAAGTGTCACGCACTACATTTTCGTCTGCTCTCCTTTATTAAGTAGTGACCTTTGTGGTTCGAAAATGAATTGGCCTCGCAATGCACGTAGAGTATCGTATGGAGTGCAAATTTCAATGGATGGCACACTCATGTTTGAATCCCTGAGCGCGCGAATTCGTAGCGCGCCACCTAGTATTTTCTTACTTGCTCCTCAGCATTACAGGAGTGTTACATTTCTATTATCAGCATACTCCGCGTTGGTGTGTAGCACCCTAATTTTTAGAGGGACCTCGCACGAGATTGTCGTATATTTTTCTCTCCGCGTACTAAGGTTTTAGTACATATTTAAGTAGCCCCAGCCCAAAAAAAATGGAAACTTAAAATTACATGATTGCAAAGCTTCCATTGATAAGCAAAAGCATTTCTGAGTTTTTACCTCGTGTGTGTGTATGTTTTTGATAGAAACATTCCATTCTTTCTATTGAGCATGCCTTCAATTAGATCACATTTTCGGAAATATCCTAAAACTGCCAATAAAAAAGAAAACTTCGGTAATGAGCCAAGATAGCAACTCGAAATAAAAATAAATATAATATTAATATTAATATATTAACAAGTTCGTCTCGATACGAGATGCTGAAAACACAAGCCGTAAAGTGGAATAAAGTCACAGAAGTAACAATAAAAACCTTGGAACCTCTAAACTCAAAGTATATCAATACAGAATGATCTGCATCACTCTTAGCATCACCCATAGCCACTGCAAGGGAGTGGTGATGCGAGGCCCCGAAGAAGCAACCTAACACAACACAACCTAAGATAATCTGAGTCATGCAGATGGAAAATAAACATCTACAAATTCCTCCCTCCCCCTGCCGGGATTACTTTAAATTAATTATTTATTGATGAATACCATAAAAATAATTGAAATAAATTAATATTGGTGATTCTTGGAACAATGAAGACATCTGCAGAGAAAATACAAATTTGGTAGATTTCATTATCATCCATATTTCAGCCTTAGGTGAAGACCAATCAATCCCTAGTTTCCAGCACGACGCGGGTACCTAAAAAGTAACTGTCATTTCCACATACGCAGGGGTGGAAGAGGTTACCTTTGATACCATTCTCCACTACGCATAGCGAAATACCGGTTTGTATGAGTTCTTATCAACTTGCATTCTACCACAGAGGACAAAAAAATTGTTATATTTGTTCAAGTATTATATTTGAATTTACAGATTCAATACTACAATCATAGAAAATAATCATTTCAACGCGAATTAAATGTTCGAAATGGATCTTCTATCGAATGTGTAGATCATTCCGGGTCGTAATAGTTGCTGAGGATCGCGTAAAACCCAAGAACCCGATCAATTTGGACTCCACCCCCCCCCCCCCCCC
>NW_021680429.1:1154563-1165924 GCF_001412515.2 Diachasma alloeum
CAAGCACACTCCACAGCCTACACGTATGCCCTGTTGGGCCTGTTGATGTGGTAAAATCTGTGGTTGACAGGAAGCTGTTCGTACCTACGCAGCGCCAAAACAACATGCCCAGACCAATACTCCATACTTATGCGGGAGCTATGCTTGACATATTGATCTATTTTCGAGATAAGCCACGGTGTTGGCCGTACGATCAGATACAACAACTACCGATGGTCCCAATATCCTCTCGCGTAAATCTAGCACTCATTCCTTTGAACTTACAGGGCGTCCAAATCCAGGCCTGCGACCACTCTAACAGACCTCTTCGGCTTCGATTACTACACCTCTCCTTCCTAAATTCTTGGCGTTACAGGCGACTACCGAACGATGCAATATATCGGTAATCCGGTAAATAATAAGCCGGACTGTTGAAGGCTATCATACCGTAGGTGGTAT
Organism: Diachasma alloeum; assembly: GCF_001412515.2. Classification (NCBI taxonomy): domain Eukaryota; kingdom Metazoa; phylum Arthropoda; class Insecta; order Hymenoptera; family Braconidae; genus Diachasma; species Diachasma alloeum. The sequence continues at coordinate 1,155,002 of NW_021680429.1, forward strand.
GATAGCTGCATTAAATTATAGGAAAAAAAAAGAATACAATTTTATGGGAAAAACCCTTTCGGCATAAAAAACCCAGATTTATTATCAAGTTTCACTAAGTTTCGAGGGTTCACTGCGAATGGCGGTGACACACGTGTATTCACACACACATACATACAACATAGTATATTTTTTAGTTGTTTAACGGTTCACGACAACGGCTAGCACGTGTCCACACATATAAATGTCTAACCTACACTAAAAGCTTAATAACGCAGGCTAATTTGGAGGTTAGTTGGCGCAATCGTTGATTGCGTCCTTGGAAGCGTGGCTTCTGTGCCACGTGGGGACACGAAACCGTGTGATTTCATGCCGTTGATTGTTCGTTTGTTTGATTGTTAATTCAATGCCACTTTGCTATTGAATTTCGGTTCACTAGTGCACTAGTTTTTTGTTAATTGGTTTAAGTTGTTGATTTTGTTGGGTTCGTTTAGTTTAAAGTCGAGATGACTCGGTAAAAGTTGGATTTTTATTAGCGTGGATTACACACGCTTCAGTGTTGGGTTTTTACTAACTGACGCCATAGCGTCCGTCGGCGTGCGCACACCCCGTCGAGAGAGAAGTGCTTGAGAGGTGCTGCCACCATTTGCTGCCTACCTGTAACCGTTGGCGCGGGCCACTGATCTCGATATAACTGGATAGACAATCCTTCAGTCCGCCATTGAGTTCATACGGGAGTCAGTCAGCGCCTCCGAATATTGCAACGTGAACTAAAATTGGCCTTAATGCGCATGCTCAGAGTAGTTGCAAGTAGTGGGAGGTGGTCATCTAACCGAGAACATTTGGAAAAGTTCCTGGATATTTGACCACATACATATCGTTGCATTAAAATCAAAGGGGCGTAAGTGGTGTGTTTGAGCATAGCTTCTAAGCCCCGTTAATTTTAATGCGACGATATAGACCAAAGAGGGAAGAGTGGGCATAATGAGGCAGGGATTTCAGCAACATGGGACACCTCTTTTTCGTTTTTTTTTTCAGAGAAAAAATCACAAATCTGCAAGAATAATATAAAACAACTAACTAAAAATGGTCTTTTTTTCCTTTTTTCAGTATTTTTCTTTCATATCATATTCCACAGCTACAAGTCAATGCATTGTATGCACAAATAACGAAAATTTAGTCATGATTTTTCCAATCTGGATAGCATTCTCTCGAATCGTTTCGTTTCATCACTGAATACTTCAATTCTGAATATTAATGATGAAGGAAAAGAACATATTCTCAATTTATTTTAGTGGAGGAGTGATAAAGTGCAAGAGGTCGATTTTTTCGAGAATGATATTTGACAAAAAATAATTCTCCACATTCTATTACATAATTTGTACGAACGATTGAAGTAGAACAGAATATTTAATCATATTGAGAAAATGAGATGAAGCAAGTACTCTGAGAAATTATGTAGCCAATAAAACCTTTACAGCATCCATGATTGGAAAAAAAGGATGTAGGAAGATATATCAAATTAGTCACAAGCGATTTTCATAGGTATTATTTTTATTTATGTCATTATATACAATTATCATATATACAATTATTTTTTATCAATTCAGTATTGAGTATACATTGGTAACTGGACAAATATGTGAGTCAAATATCAGGTTTACCTTTCTAGATTATTATTTACAAATTGCAGCTGTCTCTTCTCATCCTGGAATAGTAATCACTCTTGCAGTATATGTTTTCAAACCAAATGGACCAGGTGATATGACTAGCCCTAATGTGAATAAAAACATGAATAATTAGATATCAAAAAATCATTGCAAAAATGAATCATTGTTGGAAGGGTTGCGTTGAAAGTGTTAATGCAAGGAAAGAACACGATAAAAACCAATGCAGTAGAAGAATTTATTGTAATCAAAGATGAAATAGAAAATATTACATTTAAGCTCGTTTTTAAAAAGAAATTGCAGAAAGTTCTCCATAGCTGGATAAACAATGAAAATAGGTACCAGAATAAATAACAAATGATATAAAAAGTCAGTATAGTCATTTTTTTACTCGTTCGTAACGCGTAATTCCCTAATAATTTACATCAGTAAAAATACTTCACAATAACAAATGCTAAAAAATATCGGTATAGTTATTAATTAGACTCGTTTCATTCATAATACGTAATTCACTGACAATTACAATCATTAAAAGTACTTCACAGCCAAAGTTTTAGACAAAGCGAATAAAAATAAATATAAATATATTTCCGTGTGCCAAGGGGCTATTATATTATATGAATTTCATTAAAAAATCAACAACATGGTATGAAGATAATTACAAACATCTTTGTTACTAGTCATCAGTCGATAGCTTATAGGAAAAAAGAAATGTGTGGAATGCCTAAAAAGATTTATACAACGCGCAGGTTCTATATGATAAGCAGAAATTTGTGATCGTTACACATCAGAATGAAATAAAAACAGAAATAAATATTTTAAACAATTTTATAATATATCACACTAGAATGCACAAAAGCACTGAATAAATTCTCTCGTAACGATAAAAATATCACTGGTGAGCCCAAAAAATTCGTCGCGTTAAGAAGTGGCGAATTTTTTCTCCGACAATAGCAAGTGATGAATTTTTAGTAACAGCGTACATACGAATTTCAATATAATGCATTAGAATGTGTTTGATGAGTATATTCATATGATTTACGCAGGAGTCTAACGAAAATGTCTCGTGAAAGTGTTGATCAAGCTCTGGGAAAAGCTTCTTCCTCGATAATAGTATTTCGGTGTAAGCAGAATTTGCGAATACAGCGGGGAAATTTTGTTCAGTGGGAGGCCTACCCATATTGCGATTACACGATTGTCTGAAAAGGGTCTCCGCAGTGGAACAAATAGTAATGACGCTGTCCGAATGTATTATCAAACCACCTCTGTTTTTCGTGAAAATCAAAGCAACGTTAATTTTTGGATTTTGCGTTGGAGATGTCAAAGCCTTGCACCCAGAAATGCATTCAGAGCATTTTACTGTGCTAGATAATTGTTTCACAATATATCCAGCAATGTAACTGACTGCGTTTACTGAAAAATCTGTGAGGGCACTTGGAATTGCCCAAGCAAAATCCAAAAATTCTTCTAAGTCATTAATTGTCTCATTTGTTGCGACAGAATGATGACCATTTAAACAAAATTTTTCCTCAACTACACGATTCTCGATTGCATTATAAACCTTAAGATCATATCGATCAATTTTCGCAACTCGTTTGGTTTTGCTAGAAGAGACATTGAGGATTTTAGTTTGATCCATGAGCTGAGTATTCCCGGACATAATCTGAACATCGCGGCGAATCAAGAGTCTTTCATAAGCCGAAATGAACTGGGCGACCGTCGGGTTAGGGCAACAACCACTTCTACCTTTTATTGCTGTAAAAAATAATTCTAGGTGATCCTGACTCACTTTGTACATCAATAAATATTTTAGCGGTGCGTCCTCTGGTTTAACATGAACATCGAATAACGCGATTGCTGATAATACCGCCGTATAAAAACCAATGAATCCGGTCTTCCGTCTAGACGCAAAAATTGGAGTATTATTCATCAGTTTCAACTCGGATAAATAGTTAATCGCCTCTAATATTCGTGTACGCCAAATATGTTCATTCTTCTTTCTCAAAGGACTCTTAAAACGTTTGCCCCACGGATTACGAACATTCAGAAAATTAAAAATCGAATCTACTTTACGGATAAAGTTAACCGTGGCTTCACAACCCTCAAATTGTAGCAGAAGCAGAACTTTCCAACGAAATTCGATAGCTTCAGCTACACTTGAAGAGAGGGTCTGTGCCGCCAGGTATACTTTCATGATCATTTTTTTATACTGTATGTGCGTACTACGTAATTTGTTACCTAACCGTAATCCTTCATCCTGTTGGAGCAATGCTAATTCCGCAATGTACTTCCACTCGATTTTTTTGTTTTCATTATCGATCATTACACCTAAATCACCCAAGGTATTACGGATGTTCTTAAGGTCATGACAGGGATCAATAAAAATACTGACATTAGGTTGTCCTTCAACGGGATGAAGGAAATACGGTTTCGCTCCCGAATTCATAGTCATGAGGGCTCTCAATTTATGAAGAGTGGCTAAATGCTCTGCCAGACCATCTAAAGTTAATGGGGCGATTTCAACTCCAGCATTTACGAGCCTTGTGAGGCATTCGTCGATGAAATTCTTTTTGGTTTCAGAAGACATATCATCTATCAGGAAAAAAGCTATTGGAAGTTTCCATGATTCATTCAGAGAAACAACGAGGAAAACTAGAGCATTTTTGGCCACAGAAAATTCAAATTTCCCAGCTGCACCAACCCCTATGTCCACATATCCACGCATTTTTCCATCCCTTGTCCGTTGTAGACCGGATTTAATGCCCATTTCATCGATCATCATAGAGCAAATGAGGCGTTTATTTTGCTTACGATATTCTTCACTTTTAATCTTCAAAGTATTTTTTTCTTTTTTTTTACGGCCTCGGAGTCCCTTTTTCGGGTCCCATTCGGCACTCTATCCAACCCTATGCATGCGGCTGTGGATTCTACAATGTACCGCATTCGCATTTCTATAGAACATAGAAGTAGCATGGAGAAACCACAGAAAACCCATGCCGGTACAGGCGGTTCCTCTATTAGCAATCTCCCGCTCGCCGGAGCCTTCCGTTGAAAAATTTGGTTTCACGGGAAATCGAACTCACAACCTTTCGCACACTAGACTTGCGTCTAATCCACTCGGCCACCGACGTCGGTAATCTTCAAAGTATTAAAGCACTCTTCAGAGAACCCAGGTTCTGCATCGATGGTACTGTACCAAGAACGTAGAACACTGGGATGCGGTAGTGCTGCCTCTAAAGTGTCTCGAACATAATTATATGTCTTCGGCGAGTAGAAATGTAGTGTAAGAGCAAAACACCGCAATTTCGGAGCATATTTCTGCTTAGAACATTTTTGCTGGGTGACATTGCCATGCATGCGTTTGAAAAGCTCACTAGAAATATCACCAAAACCATCAAGACTGTACGAACCATCTTTTTGAAGATGCTCAGCCTCCCTGAGTGCAGTCACGATTCCCTTCAAAGTCTTAATTTTCTCCTGATAACGTTGATTGTTCTGATGCAAAGTTTTCTTCTCTGATATCAAGTGGTCAATTTTCAATCCAGCCGAATCGAGTTTACGTTGGACAACATCTCCGTACTCGGCATATGTATGGTCATGCAGAATTGCATGAACGTATCGTGGTGATATTCCCCTTGTAGAATCTATAATTTTAAAAAATTGTTTGGTATGTACCTTCTCAATTTTCATTATTCAAAAAAGATTTTCTTGAATCAATATATTACCCTCAAGTTGTGATGGCGAGGTGATGTTTGCTGTTGGAGGAGGAACTGCTGATCACATTTTCATGAAAAAAAAATTATATTAGGAATAACGTTCGAAACAGTAACAATTCTGAAGAAATAAGGGAAAAAAATCACCTCTCTATTCCAACAGGGTTGCCAGATTTTGGCGATTTATAGCCAAAACCTGTACAATTTTAAATGGGGTGATGTCACGATCTGGTAACACTGTATTCCAACTGTAGTCGATGGTTCGATGATAATGGGGTGTTTCCCAATCCTGCAAAAAATTTTGTAGGAAAAGACATGTGTAAATCCATAGTGAATTTTAAGGGTCAACAAAATTGATATTAACCAGAAATACACCTTTTGCTTGAACATTACGGGAGTGAGTACTCAATGGTGGAGACATCTCTTTTGATCCCAGCTCACTTTCTGGAGTTTCATCAAGCTTTATTCCTGAAAGTCGACATTTCATTATTATTATTAGTATGATCATTATTATTATTATACATCTTGGCCCTACAATGAATTCAAATAACATCCCATAACCGGACATTAGTGAACTCCGCTCCCCAACCCACTTTACTGAATACCTTTGAATAATTGGAAAATATAAGTGAACATTTGGAATTATTTCTGAATTGAGACGAAGGCTGGTCTCGTTATAGGACATAATGTAAATCCACTCTAGAGGTTCTAGGATTATCTGAAATGAAATCCAACCCCCCAGCACTTTACAAAGTACCTCGATATAATTTTACAATTCCCCTAAACAATTATAAAATTTTCGAAGAGCGGTAAAAAAATGTGCAAATTCAGTCTACATAAAAATACTTTCAGTGAACATGATTGCAGAATAATACATTAACTTGCGTTTATTTACACTGACAATAGGTTCCTCATCTGATTGTGCTGAGGAATTTTCTTTATTGTGATTGAAAATTGTTGGAACAGCACCCTTCCGTAATCTTGCTCTAGTAACACGAAAATAGATTGAATCTCTCGAAAAATGCTCTGAACAGAGCACATAAGAGTCCTTTGGCATCCAATTACTCTTCCCCATGTTCATCAGCCATTTATCTCTCAATTTTTCATCTGTAGGGAATCTAATTAACAAAAGCAGGGAAAAAATTATGAATCATTACCTACTAAATAATACATATTACGTGAACGCCTGATTGCAAATCCAAACAAAAAAACACAACTTGATAGATTTTGTTATGTACTTACCGATGAAACGTCAATTGTTTATTTTTCTCTTTCGTTTTTCTGCAATATTGGTACTGCACCATTTTCTCAATGTAGAATACAAATAATAATTAATATTAATTTTGCCAACGAAGACAACTCCCATACCACACTGATTTAAGGGTTAGGGTGCCAGATACATTTCTACGGTAATTTACCGGAGTCGCTACCCGCCTTTTCGACGCCCAGGGGCACTGGCGTCACGTTTAGTACCTCTTCAAATATTCCGAGGCGCTGGCTCACCCTTCAATTCTCCTCATTTTCAACGTGGTAGGCCCATAGGGATCGTCTATCCAGTTATATAGAGATCAGTGGCGCGGGCACATACTAGCGAAAACGGCGCCCATAAGGTGCTGCCACGGCTTGACGCCAGCATGTGAGCGCGGCTTTAAACCTTCGCAGGTGTTACGATGTAACAGTTATAGAAATCTTACTCTCTTCAGAGAGGTACATCTGTGTGCATGTATTATTGTAAAATTATTGGAATATAATCATGACTAATGTCTTCAAATCTATCTTGAATCTAGTGAACCACGATTCATCCATAATACTGGGGGCCTATTCTCGAAATATTTCCGTGCGCGGAATCGACTCCGTTGACGGAACGCCTATATGATTCCTATACGCAATTCGTTTACGAAGCCACTTCCGTGCACGGAAATATTTCGAGAATAGGCCCCCTGAGAAACTTATTGCATTGAACTGTCCTCTGTTTACGGTGCGCATCTACAATAGTCCCCTTTCTTTGATATCTAAATAGTCTCATCTCATAGTCCGTGCGCATGAGTTCATCACATGCCCGACACCGAACCTGGGACTTAATTACAACTCTGTCTCTGAGGAATTCAATCATTGATTGGTCATCTCGAAAATGATTATGAGATATTCCGTGTGAAAAATAAAAAAATGGAAGAAAACATTATATGTTTGCAGTAAATTATTTGAAAAATCGGAAAAAATTTAGGAGATTGTTTCTTATGTACCTTTATCACTCAAAAAATCGCAGTTGTGACGTTTTGACTTAGATCACCTACCGCATTAATCCTGGGTAATCTAACATGTGACTAGTCCCTGGAACTAGTCAAATTGAAATAAGTCCTTCCTTCCTAGGGCCGTCGTACCCTATGTTGACCGGCTAGTTTCGGCGGTGAGCTCACGGGGAGTTCGCTCACTCGGAGGGATGTTCGAACAAGGATAGAGGAAGGATTAACGATACTAAATCCACCGTACTAGATGTAGGTAAAATAACTGTATATTGGTGGTTAATTTATACACGGTAGTGTTCAATGGATCGGTATAACGCGGTTCTATAATATTGATTTGACTTCGGGACTTTGACGCGTTGTTGTCTTGTATGGCTGAAGGTCTGAGCTAGACGTCCGCTCGACTCTGCTCCTGATCGTACTCTGCTCTCTGGTGAGTCCAGAGAGCTCCTCCAAACTCGTCAAAGTCTGCGTTTGCTGAGCTAAGCAGTCTCACGGTTTTTTTCCACTAAAACTGTTTTGTGTCATCACTGACGCAGACTAATACAGTCAAACAGTTCGGTTCACTCGAACTGGACTTGCGAAAACCGTGTGACTGCTGACCATGGTGTCCAAAAGACACCATGGTATAGCTGACTAATGTCTGGATGGCAGGATGGAGAAATCATGTTTCTCTTTTCTCTCAGCCAATGGTAATATGATCCTTTCATATTATTAATTACTAAATCCACGAATTGGTTGATCCCAATACGTCACACAGTCAATTTTTAAGAGGAACAAGGTCAACGACTTCTCGATTTCACATGGAATACCTCTTATAGAAATTTTTCAGTATCATGATGGCTGTGTATATTCAAGTAACAAACCTCAAAATATACACCCCGTCCACTCTTTCAGCCTTAGAGCTCAAATCCGTAGAATCGCTAATATTCAAGTCCGACACTTGAAATTTGTCAGAATAATATTTCTAATAGTGTAGAATTGAATTATTAATGAAATCTATGATTATTATTCAGAGCAGTTATATGTAACAATTACCAAAACTTCGTGTAATATTTTCTTCTCCCATCTTCCCGATAGATTCTTTTCTTTTCCGCCATCAAAGGGATTGTTTCTACAGAAAACATCGAAAAACTAGAATAGAAACATCGCTGCCTTCCAACCCGAAATAATTTCTATCATACTTCTCATTTTCGCAATACTATAAAAAATAAAATCATTGGAAATTACGAGATTTTACTTATTTTCGGTGAACTTACGGATGACGTCAAATTGATTTTATCGGCGCGTAAAATCATGATTTCGGGAGTTGAAACCCTACAATACCTTTCAAAACGACGATGATACCAACAATCTGCATGCCTTTCGAAACCGAGTTGATCTATATAAAGTAAAGTCTCGTATGGTCTCGAGGGCAGTCCCATCAACTTTCAACTGAAAATTCGAAATGTATTCATTGCAATATCCTGATTAAGAAACAGTTGGAAAATTTTTTTTCACAAAAATTCTTTGGAAACTTTTACAACTTGAGAAAAACTCCATTTTCTCAAAACAGAATAGCAAATGAAATGTTTTATTTCTGATAAGAATGTAAATGAACGGCAATTTAAATATCATAATAAATGCTTTCGTGAACCATCATCCTTGATAATAATAGTTTTCAGACCTCTATCACTGCTAAAATTACAAGAACAATATGGCATTATTGCACCATATCTTCTCCTACAAGAAGACAACGTCGGAACTGCGAGGAGAATATCAATCCAGCATTAGAGATGGATCTAAAATTCCATGCGGACTATGTCCCTTGAATAAATTATATTTCATACTTCGATGGACGCAATCACAGGCTTATTCATATCGGAGGCTCCTCTCTTGAATGATCTGGTTTTCCATTGATTTTACAAGTGGTTCCTGTGCCTCTCCAATGAGAATTTTTCCGTTTCTCCCCTCTTGCGAAGTGTTTCTGGTATTCAATGTATTCTCCAAGAATTTAGGAATCGGTGAGATGCATATTCTTTATATGTAAAATATCCTTTCATTTTATAAAAAAAAGTCTTCGGAATAGCACATTACGATGCAAGTGGAAACAAGCAGGGGACAGTGAGCGTGTCACTGAGTGTGATCTTATTTTTTTTTCGCCATTAATACATTGATGGCGGGCTTCCGAATGGTCTGAAATATGACAACAGTTCATAACTTCACAACACCAACTAGCGGCAAAAATTTCAGATGGTTACTGCCACCTCCATGGGTGCTATCAAAATTCCAATGTTTCGAATACTTCGAATGAACGGGTATATATATGTTTTGATTGATTTAGATAGAAGGCACCGAAACGAATATTTTGAAATAAAAAAAATCGAAATCGGTCAACTGGTTTTGAAGATAGTGGCGGAAAACGATTTAAAAACGCATCGCTGTTTCTACAAAACTTCTAGATCGATCGGGTTGAAATTTTGCACAGAGTTAGTCCTCATTGAGACGTATAATCTGACGAAATTTCAGATTTTTTTGAATTATTTTAGCCACTTAATTATTCAATTTTTTAATAATCGACCACCGGGAAGGTGGCAGTGGAGGTGGTCACATACAGACATGGTGACCAAACTTCGTATTTTCAAGTTTCAGACCATTCTAGATTATTTTCAATCAAAATTAGAGAATGTGAAAATTGAAGCATTGCAATGCTTCCATTCGGAAACAAAAAGTCGTTGTTGACGAGCGTGAGGGTTACGAGCCATGCCGAAAGCGATGTCTGTAACCACACTCGTCAGCAAGTAAATTTTTTTATATGTATCGTACGATATTTTATGAAACTGGTGAGAAAAATGCGATTCTTTGTGCGGGACGTGTGCAAAAGAGTGCTATTTTTCTGTTTGTACGGTAAAAAAATTCCAAGTAAATGTGATTTGTACGGGAAATTTACAATTTACATTTTTGAATATTGCGGAAAAATAAATTAGGGAAATATGGAGAATGTTTTTCCATTTGTAAATTATTAACATTTCAAATATATGGAAAATATATGTCTCCTTTAGAAGGAAAATAACAAGCAATTTATATTTTACGTATCTGATAAATATGTCTTATCTTTGAACAAATAATATTAGAAAATTATTTGTTAATTGATACGTCGAATATCCTTGAAAGACGAAAAATATACGCGAAAGATCCTCTTTACATCGAAAAGTTCACTATGTCGAACACATGTGGATGTTTGCATGAAAAGGGCTTACTCTGATTTTAGTTTCCAAAGTATTCACGTTTTTGTTTACACAACTTTCAAAACATCAGGGAGAGGGAGAGGGAGAGGAAGAG
>NW_021680429.1:1166113-1166499 GCF_001412515.2 Diachasma alloeum
AGAGAGAGAGAGAGAGAGAGAGAGAGAGAGACTTGGGCCTCGAGCGGCCCACGCCACTGACGTCAGAGGGGAAAACCTTTTCCCACCAATGAGGGCGAAGAGAAGCGTTACGTTCGAGAATGCTGTCGCTAGTGTCAACCCAAGAGTGGGATCGAATTGACCTAGGGCATCATAAAAACCCTTGAGAGAATTTACTGAGGGACAGTCAGTTCGAGGCAGAGTCGGAGTTAGAGTAATAGAGTTCAAGTTAGAGTATCATAGAGAAATCTCAGAGAACCAACGTAGAGAGAGAAATGGGTCTTGAGATTCCAGTGAGTTTTAGTGTATAAAAACTGTACAAAGAAACGTATATATATATATATATATATATATATATATATATATAT
>NW_021680429.1:1167377-1190214 GCF_001412515.2 Diachasma alloeum
ATATATATATATATATATATATATATATATATGTATTAAATGTTTGTTTCTGAAAAATCTTTTTATTTTAAAAATCCTTTTAAAAAGAATATCCCCACATGTTTATCGGTTAATTTTCTCATTTTTTTCTTAAAAAAAATGGAATGAAAAAAAATTGGGAAATTCGAGCCCAGCAAATTGTATCGAAAATATTTTAATTGAATAAATTGTATAGAAAAATCGAATTCTATTGACTCTTTTTATAGTCTAAGGTAACTTCCGTCCATGGCACGCCATAAAATACCCATTTGATCTTATAGGCTTTTTTCATTCCAAAATACATTCATTTCTCATGAAGTGCAGTGTATATCTCTGTTGTTGTGATGGGGAAATTATTAAAATTATTGAGATTCATTGGCCAATTTCTAATCGTAGAAATTCTGTGCTAGTTTAATATTATTGTCATCAGGGATTTTTCTCCGATAGTAAAAAAATTTTGTGGGGAATGGTATACACAAGCTTATTATGAATGTTTTCCACATATGAAGGATTCTTTCTCAAGTGGGTCACCTATTTTCATCATTGTCCCAAATTGATTCTATTTTTTTCTGGAACGATTATTATATTTTTTTGAAGTTTTTAGAATTTTTTTCAGATTTTTAGCACCAATAGACGCCTAGATATAAGGAATTCCATTTTTTTCTAATTTCACGTATCATTAACTAATTCATAGGGGACAAAAAAAGTAAAAATACATAAAAAATCGTTTTTTTTCTCAGCTTTCAGATGAAAATATTTTTATGGTTTGAAAAGTAGAAATAAATGCTGAAAATGCGACGAAACACAATAAAAAAGTATGAAAACGTATTTTAACACGATGGGGCAGGGATGATTTTGATGAAAAAATTCAAGAATAATCCATTTATTGTCTAAAGTTTCCTGTAAAATCGGCATGATGGGATAGCCATTCCTTCCTATGGCAGAAAAATCAGAAGATAGCAAATTGCTTATTTTTGATCGTTCAACAATACGGGATGCTTTCTGAATGATCAGCAAGTGCTTAAAAAAAAAATCTAGATTCTATCAGTGAAGGTTTCAGAGAAAAATACTTATCATCGGAAATTTTTAAACTTATAGACTTTAATTAGCTACATAACGATTTATAGATACAAAGGAAGCGATCGATTGATCTAATATCCATGTCTTAGAAGCAACACGATGATAATTGGATCATTGAATATGAAATTTCGGAGAAGAGAAGATGTCAATTAATATTCCAACTATTATAATATTTTACTAGTTATGATGAACTCACACTGAAGGGAAATATTCAAATATTACAGATGTTATGATTTACGATCATTTCTTTCTCTTGGGTTTCCTGGACGGGATGTTTCTAGCAGTCGGCTCTTGGGATTTTACGGTTTTCTTCTTCCTCTTTGGAAAAACGTCAGTCATCAGCGAATGAGTATTTTTTCAAAATCAGCTCGCCACTATCCTTCGGTATGAAGCTGTGATACTTTCAAGTCTCGGATACAGTTTTTGCATTATTGAACCGAGACACCAACTCTTCTGCTATTTTAGAATGATCTTCTTTCGAAATAAAGAACATTTCAGTTCTTTCTATACCCGTTTTCTCCCAGTTATACGGTGCCTGTGGAGTTAAAATTTGGTCAGCGGGGTCAACTGCTTGAAGGCTAGCACATGCTGCTTGTCTTTTTATATTGCCACCTATCCCACACGGAGAGAAATATTCCATAAAAATTACGTTTCTTTTCCGTAATTCCGGAGCGAAATTTGGTTGTAGGAAATTTTATGGAACTGTCACGGATTTTTTTCAGAGCGTTCGGTAGTTTTTATCTGAATCTCCTGTGAAAAATTACCATACAGTCACTTAAATTTTCGGAGTCGATTCCGTAATCGGTGAGCGAGTTGTGAGTTCCGTAATTTTTACTGAATATTTCTCTCCGTGCATCGCATGTACCTTTTCCATGCGCTGTTGCGAAGAAGTACCACTCCCCAAGAACATCAAAGTCTTCTTGATGTTTGGAAAGGTTCAAAATTAAAACTGTTCTTAAAATGTTGAGCAGTGCCATCAGTGAAATAACTAATTCTTTTAAGTGTGAATTTCTCCTTTAGGAACTGGACAATTTTCTTTTGGAAAGCATAGAATGCAGTCGTGTTATGCTGCAAATCATCGGACAAGACAACTATCGAGCCATGGCTTAGCTCTTCCTGCTCTTTATAATAATAAACCACAGTGTGGAGGATACATTGGTCGTTATTCCAGTGAAACGATTGGATAGCATTTTGAGCTACAAAAGCATAATTTTCTACAAAGTCGTATTGAATAATAAACTCGCCTTCTTGGAGTTTTTCTTTGCAATGGTCAATATATTCGTCTTGCTGTTTTGCTATGAATTCATGTGTCTTGAGCTTTATACTCTTTCGCATAATTCCTCGATGAAAGCATCACTAGATAACATATTAACCTTCATTGTAGCTTTGTCAGTTTCAGTCCAATTATAGAATTCAATACGATCAATAACGTTTTCATCGAAAACAGTTTGAATGTAATCTCCTAGAGGTTTTGGTCCAGGACATTTCTCACATTCTCCGAGATAACCTTTTGGCTGAGCATCTGTTCGGTGCACAACCGATTTTTTTAGATTTGAATGGGGGAATTTCCTCAAATTATTGGTAATTGGGGAAAAATGGTAAAATCACAGTTTATGGAGACCCAAAATCTGGGATCTGACAATCTGTCCCTTTTTTGCTGTTCAAGGGTTGAGTTTATCCTTTTTATTACGGTCTCACCATACATCTTAGGAATTTTGAGAACGTCGGAAGGAAGTAAAATGTTTTCCCCACACGTGCCAAACAGATGACCACCCGTCCAGGCACACCAAAAATTATTCTCTATATAAAAAAAAAGATTTTCAATTAATTTCGCGTAGTTTTAAATATTATCGTGTATTCAATTTATGTATCATTGAACAATAATTTTCGTGTAATTAAATTTAAGGTGTTTAGTGAACCTGTGTTATTATTCAAAAACATCCTCAACTCTATTTTTATCCACATTACACTGAGTCGGTTTACGTTCCCGTATCAGTTGTTGGATAATTATTGGCGTGTTACAGTTCCAGCATACCTGGGATTTACGACCCCAGGAAAAGGTCCTCTACGAAAATCCAGAGTCAACCGCGTCAATAATATCCAACAGCATCTTTGCAGATTGTTAAATTTATAAAATCATTGGACGTCTTCAGATGATGATCAGTATTCATGGTAAGGAATGAAAAATTGACAGCCTCTATCATAAGTTTCACGTTTTCATCGTGTATGCAAACACAGATGCTGTGAGTTCCACCAGCCCCCGCAAGAATGCAATGCTTTGGATGTAGCTTAGCAAAAGCAGAGAAACTGACCTCCACCTCGTGATGCTTCTCCTTGAATGACTGATGGAGTTCATTCAGATTACAACACACGAGACGTTTCTGCACGTGCTTACGAGAGCCATCTGGTTGCTTCACCGATATAAAATGATTTTTTCCAGGCAATTCTCTACTGTTTGCATCATTCTCATAGAAGGCAATTATTGTATCTGCTAGACTCCCAGGCATTTTCTTACCTTGTGTTGGATTCGGGGACGTCATTATTCCTTTCTCAGTCACTAAATTCTTAGCTCGCTGAGCCAATCGACGAGATGTAGCAAAGAATGCTGCTGTCCTTCTCACACTCCAACTATTAGGAACTAAAGTTAAGATGACTATTTTCTCAGATCTTGTAGTGTCAGGTGAATTGAATTTCTCTTTCAACTGGGTGAGTATTTCTCGCCCGGCATTTGCATGATCTAAAATATCTGGGTCGATATCGATTTCGACTGGTATTTTTCGCTTTTTCGGAAGGGTCGGTCGATGTGATTGATCACTAATGTTACTGCGTTGACTAAACAGTGTGGATTGACTCGATGAAATTTGTGAGGCTCTCGATTGTTGAGATGGTTGATCTTCCGAACTCGTTGGCTCTTCTATTGACATGTGAGAAAACTCACCACTACAAACAATGTCATCTTCTTCGTCACAGTCGGCATTCTCTGTCTCACTGGTGTATGCTATCGTGTCACTATCGTCTGATTCATCTTGTACGTCTATTATCTCTGGAATTTCAACTGCAGAACTTCTCAGGTCATTATTAAGTAACTCGAGATCAATCTCAGACATTTTCTGTAATTTCTTTCTACACGAATCATAGATTTTGCTTCCATCTACCCTCGGAATTTTGCTGATCAGGGTGGCAGAGACTGGACGTGTATCAGTTTTCCTGTGATCAATCGCTTTCAGTGAGTTAATACACCGGCTTTGAAAAGGTTTCATCATACGGATCGAACAAAATTCACTGGAAAATGGAATTATTATTTCACGCATCGTTAATATTTCACTGAATGTAAAATTGCACTATCAATTGACTCATCGAGTTTTTCCTGACCGATCGATTATAATTTTTTGAGGTTATGTATGGAACGAAATTTCTTGATTACATTGCATAAAAACTCAATCGCATGACACATATTTGAGGAAAATTATTTCATGATTGAATAGCAGTTTGGGGGAGTGGTCAATGTACTAATCATTGGATCACAAGAGGCGCGTCACTAGAGACGGCGGTTCGAATCCCGACGTACAGCCATCATTTTTTCTCTTCAGAAAGTTAGATAAATGAATTTAAAAATATTTATACTGTTTAAAACTGAAAGAATCTTCGATAATTGACAGTTTTTCTTGAGAAACATGTCCCGTAGTACTTAGATTTTTGTAACCACTTGCTGATCATTCAGAAAGCATCCCGTATTGTTGAACGATCAAAAATAAGCAATTTGCTAACTTCTGATTTTTTTTCCATAGGGAGGAATGACTGTCCCATCATGCCGATTTTACAGAAAACTTTAGACAATAAATGGATTATTCTTGAATTTTTTCATCAAAATCAACCCGGTCCCATCGTGTTAAATCACTTTTTTATAGTTTTTCGCATTTTCTACATTTATTTCTACTTTTCAAACAATGACAATATTTTTATCTGAAAGTTGAAAAAAACCCAATTTTTTGTGTATTTTTACTCATTTGTTCCCCTATGAATTATTTAATGATACGTGAAATTAGAAAAAAAATGAAATGCCTCACATCTACGCGTCTATTAGTACTAAAAATCTGAAAAAAAATTCAGAAAACTTCAAAAAAATATAATAATCGTTCGAGAAAAAAATGGAATTAATTTGGGACCATAAAGAAAATAGGTGGCACACTTGAGAAAGAATCCTCCATATGTGGAACTCCTCATTTCTTAATGAATAACCAGTCGAAAAAAAGAAACCCAAGAACAGTTTTGTTTGTTTCTTACTGGGAAATAGAAAATTTTTGAAAAATGCATAGAAATGAAAAAGAAAGTCAACTCATGAATATCGAATGAATGATTTGTAATGATTTTTCTTTGACCTCAACAAATACTCAATAAACCCTAACTCAGAAGTCTCGATTATCCAAACACGGCCAACTCATTACCTTCGTTCTCGTAATCCGACAAGTCTGAAACGCCAAAAACCCTAACGCTAAAACTGGACTCCGGGAACAATCAGCAGCTCATCCAATCCTTACTTCGTGTATTTAGGGCACCAGCCGATTTTTAGCAACGCGGAATCGACAAACCGCAAACGGAACCGTATTTTCTTAAAACTAAATACTGATTGTCCCCAAAAATCCAATAACGACAAGAAACATATCGCAAACCATACGCAGAAATGTGGATTACGAGGGTACGGAATTGACTCGGCTGCTCAGTGTGCGGGTCGTGGAGAGAGGGGTGGATTCGTGGACGAGAACATCAATTAACAAAGCCAATCATCGATCGAGAAACCAATAAACCAATGTCTTAAATTCTAAACGGGATAGGTAAGGTCGATATTGAATAATAAACATAATTGTACGGAAGTGTTTCGCTATTGCCGATATTAATACAAAATCGTAAATTCGTGCAAATACAAAATTAAAT
The DNA here is from genome assembly GCF_001412515.2 of Diachasma alloeum. Taxonomy (NCBI): domain Eukaryota; kingdom Metazoa; phylum Arthropoda; class Insecta; order Hymenoptera; family Braconidae; genus Diachasma; species Diachasma alloeum. Next base: position 1,173,408 of record NW_021680429.1, read on the forward strand.
CAATATGACTCAAAATAATTTTAAATACTCTGAAATGATCCATTAAACTCCAAAAGGACTCGAAAGATGCGAATAATAATTTTAAGTATGAAAAAGAAAGCGATCCCAATCCAAAGCTGATAGAGAGAAGCAAAGGTATTGTCCACGAGGGGAACACGAATCCGAGAGAGAGAGACTATAGGAAGGTAGCGTACGTGCGAGAGAGAGAACGGATGAGGTAACTACGCGAAAAAAAAAAAAAAGGAGAGCTCACGAAAAGGTACTAATTTTTCTTATTTTCGACTGTAATTAATCGAATTACGAATTTTGGAGCGCCTTTGCAATGGTTTCCCTAACTCTTGCGCCATTTGAAACGCATTAAAATCGGGAATCTCATTCACCGAAAAGGTAGCAAAAATGAGCTAGGGAGCTTGAATCAGCCACGTGGCTGATTTACCGGAAGGGAGCATTTCTAACCCGGAAATGGAGGTTTTCTCCATGAAAATAGGTAGCTTACGGTCTCCAATAATTTCTAAAATAATAGGTAGCTTATTCCTGAACGGAAGAGAGCTTAGATAATTTAATTGTTCTGGATTCCAACCATAAAGTAAAGATATCTAAAAGATAGCGTCCCCATGCCCAACCGGAATGCAAAACTCAACGAACGCTAGAGAGTATTAAAACGCGAAAAAGGTAGCTTCAGAACAATTCAGGTAGCATCATGTTTCCTCCAGAAGTCTTGTGAGTCGGAGAAATATAAACAAAAAGGTAGCATAGAATAATTACGTAGAGAGGGCGAGAAAAGGTAGCAAGCAAAAAGGTAGCAATGAAGTAGGTAGCGAATGGCATCAATCGCCGNAGGTAGCATCATGTTTCCTCCAGAAGTCTTGTGAGTCGGAGAAATATAAACAAAAAGGTAGCGTAGAATAATTACGTAAAGAGAGCGAGAAAAGGTAGCAAGCAAAAAGGTAGCAATGAAGCAGGTAGCGAGTTGCATCAATCGCCGTAGCGAGACGCATAGAGCATGAAATTTAGCCCAAAAGTTACTGTGGATACTGTGATGGCGACTATCGCGTGTGTCCGCTCGGGCCTGTTGCATAGTGGTGGGGAGTCTGGGGGAGACTAGCCCCGTACGGTGCTGACTCGAGTGCCGGAGACGCGAACTATCGATTCCCNTCCTCCAGAAGTCTTGTGAGTCGGAGAAATATAAACAAAAAGGTAGCGTAGAATAATTACGTAAAGAGAGCGAGAAAAGGTAGCAAGCAAAAAGGTAGCAATGAAGCAGGTAGCGAGTTGCATCAATCGCCGTAGCGAGACGCATAGAGCATGAAATTTAGCCCAAAAGTTACTGTGGATACTGTGATGGCGACTATCGCGTGTGTCCGCTCGGGCCTGTTGCATAGTGGTGGGGAGTCTGGGGGAGACTAGCCCCGTACGGTGCTGACTCGAGTGCCGGAGATGCGAACTATCGATTCCCTGGGTAATCGAGCGCGAAATATCTAAAGGTTTTAAATTTAAATTTTCATATGATTGATTCTAATTATTTTAACTGAGCAAAACTGTAATGACTTGAACTTAACGCGAAACTGAGATGGCTGAGCGGGTCTTCACTCCATCTACGACCGGAATAAGGTAGCTTATCTACAGAGGGCACTCTCCGGGGAGGAATCAGGGCTTTACCAACGAAAACTCAAACGCAAACGCAACTTAACTAAATTGAAAACCCAATGGCGATCCGTTTCGACGACTGGGTGATCGTCTCCACGGCCTTCCAACTGAAAGCCCTAACACTCTTGCTCAAGGGAGCGCAAGCATTTCAACTCGACCTATGTACTCACTCTATCGACAAACCAAAAAGGGTTACAGGAAACACTGGGTAGCACATTATCTTGGCCAAATATTCCACGGTGATATCCTGATCCTCAACCGAATTTACGTAGGAAAATCTCAAAAATACTAAACTTTAACTCAACAAAACTGACTCGAAAAAAAGAAATATCTGCAAAATATCTGGTTTATTTAATGAAGTTATTTAAAGAATATTATTCTAACAATTTAGGGAATCAATTCACGCGATAGGTAACCAGTTTAAGTAGTTCTCCGAACTTAAGGTAGCTCTGAAGTAGAGTTAAGGTACCAGGTAGCTCCAATTCTCCTTATAGGTTTTTATCGTGACAAAAAGGTAACGGTTTATAAATTTTTACTCTCTCTCTCTCTCTCTTTCTATACATAAATACCCTGGAGTTCCGCAGGTGACGAATTCGCCTGGAATTTCGTCACAGATTATGGTATTCAATAGGATTTCTTTCAGGAAAATAGTTTAAAATTGAATAAGGATTGAAAAACATACTCTATGAAATAAAAAATTAGTAGAAGAAGGTTCTCAGCATGGTTCAGAAGATATAAGATTAATTTGATACTAGACAGTGAGTTGAAAAACTCCGCGCCAATAACGGTGGTGCTCCATCTACTAATTTTGTATTTCATTGACCATATTTTTGAATCCTTATTCGATTTGAAACTATTTTCTTCATAGAAATCTCATTGTGCACTATGACCATGCATTCGATATCCCTGACTTGCCTTTTTTTTCTCTTTTTTCCGTATTTTTCAAAAATTTCTACTTCTCGTTACGAACCAAATGAAATTTTTCTTTAGACAGTTTTCTTACAAAAATATTTGTTTTGTTTTTCTAGGCAGAATTCATTATATTTTTAAAAATATGCAAAGAATCGTTCTTTTGTTGTTTTTTTTTCTTTTCATTTCATTTAAACTCATTTATCTGTCACATGATAGAATAGCTTTACAATTAACAATCGAAGCAAAACGAACTGTTCTAGAACACTGTTCTAGAACTGTTCTAGAACACTATCAGCAATGACCATACGCATATTACTATACGCACTATTACTGATAGTAATTGAGGAAACATTTTTGAACGTGACAACGGTTGACAAAAAAAAGATAGGGACTACCTTGCGGATGGCGCAGTCGGACTTCGTGATCGGCGTTGGTCCTCTAGCTCTATAATTTACGACTTGTACTTATCAATATCCAGTAGCTAATTAAAATGACAATCAAATGAGAAATCTTTAGAATTCAATTAGTCGTGAAAAACCAAGTCATCATCCGAATATTATAATATGTACTATCCAAATCATATAATAGTTTTTATTTTCTAACTACTGGCAAATAAAGATAATGAGATGGAACACCCAATATGTTATTATTCTTTTAATTGGATTTGAGCTGCTGAATGTGCCAAAATTCGTGAGAATTTGAACGAGTGGTTCCCATTAGGAGGTGGGGGATTTTCCTGAAAATTTATTAATTAATAGTCTCCTATTAGATTCCCATATTGTAATTATACATACTATAGAAACAATAATTCTTTCCACTACATCGCCTCATAAGTAAATAGGGGGTGTAAAAATTCCATTTAATAACGGTAATTCGTCAATTAACCAATATTAATTAATGTACAATTAAAACTTTCCAATTTAGTCAAAATTGGTTTCTATATGGTCCGTATAGGCCTATCCATTAGATTCCCATTGAATATTTCATCAAGGGGAAGCAGTGGTGGCCCCATCTATTTCCATCGCATCGTCCCAACCTCAAAATCCTAAAATACCAATGGGAATCAATGGTGTTTTGACATAAGCACTATATGATACCCATTACCTCTGTTTTCAATTGGATTCAATCGAGGACTTTCGCCAGGGCTGCTTCAGATGGTTCCATGACTAGTCGCCACAGAACAAACTCAACACGCAAATTCAGCACTCTACGACTCAACACATGCCCAATTTAACACACAACAATTCAACTCAAAACAAATTCAGCACATGCTCAATCAAACAAAAACGAATTACACACAAGACAAGTTCAACAACTATACATAAGAAATGATTCCACATGGTTTTTATTCAAATTTTTAAATGAAAAAAAAAATTCCTAAACAAAAAAAAATCTTTAAAAAATTCAATTCAATTTTGTTCCATATTCCACGCACCTCCATTCCACTTTGTCGTCGTTTTTACGTAAAAAATAAATAAAATATCATTATAAATATACCCATTTCTCGTCAATTGTCATTTGCCTCTTTGGCTAAGTACGAATTGAAGGGGCATCGGGGAGACCGTGGAATCAAGGCTACAGCCCAATCCATACTGGGACGCGGGGAATACAAACGATACAAATACTTACTATTTCTTCCTGACGTCGAACATAGAAATGAATAAATCCATTCCGCAGGCATTCGAATTTGTTTTGATATTAATTCTAATTCAAATATAGCGAGGTCAATGACTCATTTGTTTTCCAATTTATGTAGAATTCAAGATTTCTGTGACTACTAGAACTGTATGTGGAGAAAAAACAATGAGTTGAAAATGTTAAAAACACAATGTGTCGAACAGACCGGATGATGAAAAATATTGTGTTGAATAGATTGTGTTCAGTTGATGTGTAGAGATGAATTGGCATAGTGCAAAATAGTCATGCCACCGCTTCAGATGCATCATTTCCATACGACTTTTAATTATTTACTCAAGAGTTTATCACTTGATTTGCTTCTTTCCTTGATTTTTTCAAAATTTCATATGGGGATTGAATTTTTTTGAGATGAATTGATTGTCTTTCACAATCAACTGAAAAAAAGTTTACTTGATGGAAGTTTCTATAAACATCTGCTTCGGTTTTTTTCAATTACAAAGTTGTGGTCTGTTTTTCACATTTTACCTTAACGTAATTTAGAACATTTTTTCCCACGTTATTAAAACCACTCTCTGAATTACACAAAAAAAATCTTTTTTTTTTCAATTTTAGTTATCTACGGTCGCTTAATTCATCATCACATAATTTTATACGAAAAGCAATTCATAGATTCCGCATATAAACTGTAACTTCACAAATTTTTTTTCCAAGGTGGAGATATAAATATGACGAGAATTCGAATTTTCGGCTGAAGAAATAAGTGGATAATCGCCTTTTCTGTATAGTTTATGTTGCTAACAAATTAACAATATGCTTCTGAATGGATTCTCTCTTTTCGAAATTTATTACTCTTATTTTTTATTGTTTTGAATAGTGACACCCATATGACGCTCTTATGATCCCTATATTACCCTTTTATGAGCCTATATGACCCTCATATTGCCACATACGACCTCCATATGACCTGATATAACCTCCATATGACCACGTACAACTTTTTTATGATCCCATATAACTCAAATATAACCCCCATATGACCTCCATATGACCTAAAGCTACATACTGCTATTATGCAACTTAATAAATAGTTATGCTGTTTTTATCATCTTTGCACTTCATCGAGAGAGCATCAAAACAATCTTTTTCAGCTATGATTTCATTGATATGACTGGTAATTTTTCCAGTTTATCATGAAAAATTTTTTAAAAAAATCTCACAAACTATATGCTGTAGCTGAACAGTGATAGATGCGATCCGCATCATATTCTGATAGAATCTAGAGGCTATCAATACCAATTTTTTAAGTCATGGTTCATTTTATTCTGATAATAATTCTTGGACTGAGGGTCGAAAAATCGATTTTGGAAAAAATACCAATATTTCACGAACTGTATGAATAATTCAACTTTAATTGGTGTCAATGAATAGAGCCTATGATCGTCCATATCCATGGAAAAATTCATGAAATTTCATCAAGCTCCTATAAAGAAAATTGCGAAAAAAAAATTGAAAAAAAGTACACACACATACATACATATATACATACATACAGACACCATCTACAATCGCATATTTAAACTTTTTAGACCATATTTTGTTACCCTGACACAAAAATTTGGAAACTTAATTTTGAACAATTACAAATCTTCCATTCGGAAGCAAAAAGAATAAAATTCACATTTTCATTTTATTTTATTGTGTGTACTTTATGTGTATATTTTCTTTCAATTTTTTTTGGGATTTTCTTTATAGGAGCTTGATGAAATTTCATGAATTTTTCCATGGATATAGACGTTAATAGGCTCTATTCATCGACACCAATTGAGGTGTCGTCATAAAGTTTGTGAAATATTGGTATTCTTTCAAAAATTGATTTTTCGACAGTCAGTCCAAGAATTGTTATCAGAATGAAATGAATCGGGGCTTAAAAAATTTGTATTGATAGTCTCTTTTTTTTTATTTACGCCAGAAACCCTCTATTGATAGCCTCTTGATTCTATCCGAATATGATGCGGATAGCATCTACCACTGTTGAGCTACAGCATATAGTTTGTGAGATTTTTTAAATATGTTTTTCATAATAAACTGGAAAAATTAACAGTCATATCAATGAAATCATGGCTCAAAAAGATTGTTTTGATGCTTTCTCGATGAAGTGCAAAGATGATGAAAACAGCATAACTATTTATTAAGTTGCATAGTAGCAATATGATGCTTTAGGTCATATGTGGCAATATGAGGGTTATATGGGGGTCACATTGGGTCATATGCGCTCATATGAGGTTATATGGAATCATATATAGGCGTTAAATGAGAGTCATATGGAGTCATATGGTGTTATGGGGTCATACAAGGTTTGTATCAGCTCATACAATAGTCATATGGGGGTCATGCGGGATTATATGGGTGTCACTATTCAAAACAATAAACAATATGGTAATAAATTTCAAAAATAGAGAATCCATTCGGAAGCATATTGCTAATTTGTTACCAACATAAACTATACATATATACAGAAAATGCGATTAACCACTTGTTTTTCATTTTACACTAATGAGCGATTTCAAGTGAGAAAAAAATCTTCCCGTAGTTCTCCATAACATCACAACTCACATTTGAATGCACTGATCGCAATACCTCGACATTGAATGTGATGCTCAATTGGATCAGTACTTCCAATGTTACAACGAAAAACTCACACTTTACAATGTAAATCACGAGAATGTGGATATCAACCCGTTGCTATGTGCATATCTTCTTCATTGTTAATCCACATGATACTACAGTTACACCCCTGAAATATTCATAGACGATTTATACAGTTTAATTAACTCATTGAACGATCACCGTGCGTCCCCGCAAGGCAACCACGCATGGATCGGTGCGGGTGGGGATTGTGCGCTCAAACTCGAACCCCACAATGACTCTCATATAACCTCAATTAAATTTTTTCCATTTGACAGGATTGTTCAAAGAATTTTTTATTGTGAATTAAGTCTCACATGAAATAATCAACAGGACAACAACTAATTGGGGAGAAATCAAATTTTATAAACCGAAAGCACCCGTCAGCGTAAGAAAGTATACGATTGACATGTGTCTGCTGATCGGGCTCATGGATAGACTAACACTTGACCGCTACTGCACACATCCATGTCATGCGCGCTTATTGGCCCTTTACCATGCTCGCATGCTCAATGGGTTAAAGATAGTTTTTACTGACTTGTTGGAATTACACTCCCGCGCTGGGTACGAAGCAGTACCGAAACTTTGTCGTTTTCTCGGAATGTGGTTTTTCAGGACGGTGTACATAATGTTTGCAATACCAGTGTATCGTTTTGCAAAATTTTTTATGACGATTGTTTTCAGGGTTTTGTTGCCACTGACATGTTTTTTTTATAACATTGTTCATTATTAAAATTTCGATATAGCAAGAATTTATCAAACAATATTAATTTTTTTTGGGTCGGGATTGGCACATCCAATTAATGTTATTTGAAGATTGTGTTTCAGTTTGTCATTTCAGATAAGACAAATAATACTTTTTGTGTCTACTAGAAATAGTGTATGTCTTAATCCGATTGACTTTGACAGCATGAACAATGATTACATGTTCATGCTGAAAAAAAGAATACATGAATGAAAAAAAATTGGAATTCATCATCAATAAGCTTTAATATGTAAATTTTGAAATAAATTCGACGGTTTCGTGATGAATAAAGTATTTCCGTTGAAAAAAAATTAAATATTGAAATATTGAAAAATTTAATGAAGATCCTTCAGAGGTCCTGAACGAGGAAGCTCTGCCGTGTCTGGATACGCGGTGTGTTCGGCCTGATGTTTTATCCAGTCAAGGTAAAAAATTTCCATGATCGATTCGCTATCGCTTATCTAGAAGTGAAATTTTTGTTAATTTTTTTTTTCATAAAAAATTGCGCTATTCATGTAACATAGTCCAAAAAATGTTTCTGAAAGAATCAAAAATAAATTTACTATTTTCTTTTACTCGTAAATGATACCGCTGAACGATCCTCGAGGGCTCGGACTTCACCACGAAGACCGCTCAGTGAATTAAGCGATATAAACCTCTCCTAATCGCTCTGCAATAGTGTTCCCTCTGACCAGAGGGCGAGCTCTACTGCAGTCCAGAATCATGCTGCCTAAGTAGAGGAAGGGACCCAAGGATGCATTTGATGCTTCCTTGGATGCATTGGATGCTTCTGCATTTGGCCAGCTAATATGAAGGCATTACGCCTACAAGCCGGGATGATTTGGAGTGCGGATATGAAGGACTGCTTCATTCCCCCCAGAGAGCCAATAATGAGAATAACCAATTTTACTCTAAAGCCCCGGTTGAGTTGACGTAGCTCAAATAGGAGTAGTTGATATTTGAGCCGCTTGTCCACTTCTTTAGCTGTTATATTGCTTTCAGCTGGAGCGGAGAACTCAATGACATAGATGATTTTGTCATCGAAATCAAAGAGGACAATGGCAGGTTTGGTTGCAGCGGTAAGCCTGACAGTCGCGAATGAGAAGTTGCAGTAGATGTTACACCTCTTATTCAGGATGACGGACTCAATATCTTCTGGAGAATAAGGCAACACCGGCGTTCTGTCTATTCCATAGGAGTATCGCAGATGAAAATACAGTACTCTCAAAGCCGCATTATGACGGTAAATATAAGTTGTAATTGCACACCATAACGCGACTCCGATAGACCCGGCTGTTTATAACGTAATCAGGACACGCGCATACGAAACAATCAGTTTCAGACATCAAGCCGGCCGACTTCAAGAAAGAGAAAGTCAGCTAGACGGACAGACCCTACTTTTCTAGATAATGAAAGAATACGCTATGCATGGGCTTGTCAACCTACTGACGGAGCAAGGTGGACTACTCCGCCTCTTTGACGGCCGCTCTCCGCCGAGACTTGTTCATACTGGCCAGTGAATCACGAGGCAACTGACCATTTCGACCACGACGAAACTCCAGACCGAGGGAGTATGCTGCGGTATATGCTGCCTCATACAGAATGGCCTACACACCATGGAGTTATTGGTTATGCACGAACTCCAAATGTGGATCAAAACCGTTCATAATGTCACAAGCTAAACCAAGGACCAGATGCTCATGAAGATATTCCAAACTGAGAAGTCCTCGTTCCCCAGTCCCTCGTGGAAAATATAACAGCTGACATGAAGAGCGTAGATGGAGACACCTGTGGATGTTCATCAGCTGGCGGGTATCTCTGTCTAGCTGTTTCAGTTCACCTCTACTCCACTTGAGTACAGCCAAAGAGTAAAGAAGCCCTGAAACAGCGAACATATTGGTTGCGGCAACTTTTTTATTGCCAGAAAGCTCGGATTTGCAAACTTTGCGGCGTCGCCGCCGGTATTCCCCGCGAAGAGTCTCTTTGACTTCAACAGCATCTACTATGGATCGCTGATTGAAGCTAAGATATCGATACGACTCTTCGGTGCCAAGATGATGTATGACGCTTCCATCCACCAGTTGAAGATCACCCATCTCTCTATCGACTTTGCCCCTTTTCAGATGGTAAACAGCGCATTTGTCCAAGCCGAAACTCATGCCGACCGCATGCGAATACACCGCAACGTGAAGCTGAAACTTGAGTTGTCGCTCTCCCGAGGCAAACAGTTTCAGGTCATCCATGTAAAATACATGGATCATCCGATGCCTTCTATCGCCAGGTCTTCCGGCTTGATATCCCCCAACACAAAGCTGTGCAACAGATAGCAGCATTAGTGAGATGCGAAACAAAAGCGGACTTCGGGTATCACCCTGAAAGACTCCTCTTTTGGATTCCATCAATCCTGAAGTCAGCTTCCCCTCACCAGATGTTATAGTGAAGCGCGTTGTCCAGAGTGGCGCGAGATCTTTAATGCACCTCACTATGTGGCTTTCTACCCCAAGGCACTCCAATAGCAGGAAAATGAGCTCATGACTCGTGCTATCGAATGCCTTGCGATAGTCGACCCAGGCCACTGACAGATTGCGATGGTACTGCATCGAATCGCGCAATACGCAGCGATCGACGAGTAAACTCTCCTTGCAACTTGACAGCAAAGTCTCTTTGCAAACCCGGGCAGTAAATGCCCTACCACAGGTGCATTATTATTGACTGTCATTATTATTATTATTATTATTATTATTTTTTCTTTTTATACTCGTAAATGAGATCGCTGAACGATCCTCGAGGGATCCGACTTCACCTCGAAGAGAGTCCAGCAAGCTAAGCGATGCAAACACTTGCTTATCGCTGTGCAATGGTGCTCCATCTAACCAGAGGGTGAGCTCTATTGCAATCCAGAATCATTCTGCCTAAGTAGATGAAAGGACCCGAGGATGACTGCCTTCTGTATCTGGCACAGCCAAATTGAAGGCTTGACGCCTACAGGCCGGGATGGTTTTGAGCGCAGATATGAATGACTCCTCCATTCCTCCAAGAGAGCCAATGATAAGGACAACCCACTTTACTTTAAATCCTCTGTTTATTTGACGTAGCTCAAACAGGAGTGATTGGTATTTGAGCCGTTTCTCCTCTTCTTTAACTGTGATGTTGCTCTCAGCCGGAGCTGAGAACTCAATGACATAGATGATCTTGTCATCAAAATCGAAGAGGACGATGTCAGGTTTCGTCGCAACCACTGGCCTGACAGTCGCGAACGAGAAATCTCACACCTAACACCTTACACGTAAATCTTACACCTCTCGTTCACGACAATGGACTCAATATCTCCTGGAGCATACGGCAGCAGTGGTGCTCTGTCTATCCCATAAGAGTGCCGCAGATGGAAATACAGCACTCTCAAAGCCGCATTATGTCGATGGATATAACTCGTGATGGCATATGTCGGGCAAGCTGATAAAAGATGCATCAGAGTTTCCGGGGACCGCTTGCAAGCCCGACATCGAATGTCAGGAACTTGCAACCCTATAACACGACTTCGATAGACTAGGGTGTTTACCACAGCATCCTGGCAGGCGCAAATGAAACCCTCAGTTTCGGACATCAAGCCAGCTGACTTCAAGAAAGAGAATGTCAACTGGACGGAGAGACCCTGCTCCTCCACGTGGCGGAAGAACACGCCATGCATGGGCCTATCAACGTGCTGGCGGAACAAGTTGGACTGTTCCGCCGCCTTGATGGTCGCTCTACGCCGAGATTTGGCCATGAAGGCTAATGAATCACCAGCCAACTGACCATCTCGGCTACGACGAAATTCCAAACTGAGGGACGCCGCTGCGGTATCTGCTGCCTTATATAGGAAGGCTTGAACCCCAAGCAGCTCATGATCATGCACGGACTCCAAATGCGGATCAAAACCATTCATAACGTCACAAGCTAAACCGAGGACTAGACAATCATGTAGAGCCTCCAAACTGAGAAGTCCCCGTCCCCCACTCTCCCGCGGAAAATATAACCGTGGACTCGAAGAACGTGGATGAAGAATTCTGTGGATATTCATCAGCTTGCGGGTATCTCTGTCCAGCTGCTTCAGTTCACCTCTATTCCACTTGAGAACTCCAAAGGAGTAGAGAAGCACCGGGACAGCGAACATGTTCAACGCGGCGACTTTATTCTTTCCTGAAAGTTCGAATTTCCAAAGTTTCCGCAGCCGCCGCCTGTACTCTCGGCAAAGAGTCTCCTTGACTGCCTCAGCGTCCACTACGGAACGCTGATTGAAGCCAAGATATCGATATGACTCTTCGGCACCAAGATGATGTATGACGCTTCCATCCACAAGCTGAAGATCACCTATGTCGTTACTGACTTTGTCCCTCTTTAGATGGAAAACGGCGCACTTTTCGAACCCAAATCTCATGCCAACCGCACGTGAATACACTGCGACAACGTCAAGCAGAAGCTTGAGCTGTCGTTCTCCTGAGGCGAATAACTTCAGGTCATCCATGTAAAATACATGGCTAACCTGGTGCCTCCTATCGCCAGGTCTTCCAGCTTGATATCCCCCAACACAACGCAGCGCAACAGAGAGCGGCATCAGTGAGATGCAGAACAGAAGAGGACTCAGGGTGTCACCCTGGAAAACTCCTCTCCTGAATTGCACCAACCCTGAAGTCAGCTTCCCCTCACCAGATGTTATAGTGAAGCGTGTCCTCCAGAGAGGCGCAAGATCTTTAATGCATCTCACTATATTGTCTTCTACCGCAAGGCATTCGAGAAGCATGAAAATGAGCTCATGGCTCGTGCTATCAAATGCTTTACGATAGTCGACCCAGGCCACCGACAGATTACGATGGTACTGTAACGAATCGCGCAATACGGAGCGATCGAGCAGTAAACCCTCTTTGCAACCTGACAGTCCCCTCTTTGCTCCTCGTTGTTCGTGAATCTGCTGCCACACTGGCTGTATATTATGGAGGATACGCTCATTCAAGATACCGGTGAAGAGCTTATATAGTGTATTCAGACAAGTGATTGGCCGATAATTCGCCGGGTCAGTCAAGTCGCCCTTCTTCGGGATCAGCACAGTCCTCCCCACCATCAACCACTCAGGAACAGACTCACCGCCGTCGAGGAATGTCGTGAATATCCGAGCCAGATGGACATGCACAGAGGTAAACCTCTTCCACCAAAAGGCGTTAATACCGTCAGGACCCGGAGCGGAGTGTTTCTTCGTACCTTGCAAAGCAGATCGAACCTCGCCCTGAGTGACTCGCGAAAATTCTACGCGCTGCCGACGATGTTTCTGACAAAACACGCAAAATTCCCGAAGGGCTGGAGTCTCCACCATGAGATTAGGGACCTGACCATACAGATCTCCCTAGAACTCTTCAACTCGCTCAACTGAAGGCATCTTATCCGGCGCAGGCGTAGGCGGCTCGAACCAGCGACTGGGATCAGAATGGAAGACAGAATTGTCTACCACCCGACGCAACCGCTGTTCCAACAAACCTCTCCTTAATCAAGAGGAGGACTGCTTTATTCAGCGTGTGATGATGGTAGCGCAAATTCGCGGATATTTTACGAATGCGCGTCGTAAAAGGCTCACCACCGATGATGAAGTCAATCACACACTGAATGCGCGACGCCTGCTTCCTAGCCTCATCCACTTTACCTTGGAGCTGTGCAATGCGCCTTCGCATTTTCACCTCAAATGACCCTTTACTTGGGTTCTGAGGCTTCAAATGAAGAGCCGCATCATACAGCGCCCAGTTCAGATCGAGCAAGTTGATATCCGGAGGAAGGACTGCGGCCAGACCCGCATTCTCAACGGCCAGATCTTCAGGCCGGAGACGGAACTTCCCTGTGACTCTCTCTCGTCTTGCCCCTATATCACGCGAGGACCCCTGAGGCTCCTCATGGCTCTGTTGGGTCGGTTGCTCTGACTGTATATCCTCACTCCTCTGAGATACCACAAGAGGAGGAGGATCCATCAGCCCCCGTGGAACGACAACCAAATCATATCCCTGTCGGCGCAAGCGACTGGCTTGATCTCTCAAATGCTGAATTGTGAACTGCGAAAACTCAGGGTGCATTGCGCACCACAAGCTTTGCATTCTTGCCATGTACCCACTTGCGCCGGCACACTGTCCTGCCAACATTGCATGAGGTCCTCCTTGAGTTCCTCCGTCCACCTAATCATTTGGACAGCCGGGTTGTTACCATTGGATTCAGATCATTCACCCCTCTCAACTGATCCGCGGTCCCCATCCGAGAGGGACCGATTGTGGGGGGCTCTGCCGCGGCTCGATGACGGAACCGGGTATAGGTGCCGCCGGGTGGTTAGCCCGACACCACCATGGCTGTTGCGGACATGCCGGGCGATGGGTTCGCCACACTTCCTACGCCTATTATATTATTATTATTATTATTATTATTTCTCTTTAATGAGATCGCTGAACGATTCTCGAGGGTTCCGACTTCAGCTCGAAGACCGCCCAGCAAACTAAGCGATACAAACTATTCCTAATCGCTCTATAATAGTACTTCCTCTAACCAGAGGGTGAGCTCTACTGCAGTACGGACTCATGCTGCCTAAGTAGACGGAGGGTTCCGAGGATCACCGTCTTCTGCATCTGGCCAGCCAAAATATAAGCTTGACGCCTACAGGCTGGGATGGTTTCGAGCACAGATATGAATGACTGCTTTATTCCCCCTAATAAGCCAATGATGAGGACAATTAACTTCATTTTAAATCCTCGGTTTATTTGATGTAGTTCAAGCAGGAGTGGTTGATACTTGAACTATTTCTCCGCTGCTTTCGCCATGATATATTACTCTCAGCGGGAGCTGAGAACTCAATGACATAAATGATTTTGTCATCAAAATCGAAGAGGACAATGTCAAGTTTCGTTGCAACAATTGGCCTGACTGTCGCGAAAAAGAAGTTCCAGTAAATCTTAAACCTATCATTCACGACAACGGTCTCAATATCTCCCTGAGCATATGGCAGCTGTGGTGTTCTGCCTGTCCCATGAGAGTGCCGCAAATGAAAATAGGATTAGGTATGTAAATAATACAAAACAACTCAAAACATACCAACTCAACACATAAACTCAACACACACAAACTCGACACACACAATCTCTACACACGAACAATCCAACTCATGAAAACAAATTCGATACGAAATTCAAACGAATGAGAAATACACCGAGAATTAGAATAAATGAATCGGTGAAGCGAAGACCGCCGTGCGAAGAGGGAAAAATCAACTAGGCTTTCTGTATGGACGATTGAGACAATCTACTCAGGGATACGTAGAATGGAGATGGACCGAATACCACACCGCAAAAAAATGCAGATCCATTAATCCATACAATAAGTGCAACAAAAACAGGTAAAATCAATTTCCAAACGAATATCATAAAAAAACAATAGAACAAACACAAAATATCCAATCACAATATACATTCCAGGGTCCGTTATCAAGACACAAGGCGAACACACTCATGCGCCAGAAGTAAGTGAAATTAAGGCCAAGAAAATAGTAAATAAAATGAAACAGCAAGCCAAAACGTCTAAAGACGTACCCACCACAACAATTGTTACTCGAGCAATCAGCAAGGCATCTATAAGTACGATTGCAGAGTTGCCAAATCCAGAGTTACTCGCACGAACAGCAACACGTGCTTGTATGAAAATAAATCCAATATTCAAAGCACCAGAACCAAGGGCAAATCTCGAGATAACAGAAGAATATCAATTCACAGAGAAAGGCGATTATTTCCTATATTACGATGAGGGAGGGGATAGAAAAACATTTCTGGTGTATACAACAGATAAAAATCTGGACCATTTATCAAGTTGCAAAATATGGCAGTGCGATGGCACATTTAGAACGGTCCCAAACATCTTCACTCAGCTTTATACTCTCCACGGGTATGTAAATGGAAAATTGATTCCATTTGTTTACTCTCTCTTACCAGGAAAATCCGAGAGATTGTATAAGAAGTTTCTGCAAGTAATCACGAAAGACCGCGAGGACGACATGATACCAGATATAATAATAAGTGATTTTGAACAAGCATTTATCGCAGCCGCTACTAAAATATTCCCAAATGTAGATTTCCATGGTTGTTTTTTTCACTTTAAACAATGCATTTACCGCCACATTCAATCCATTGGCTACCAAGCACACTACGGTGCAGACGAAGACCATGCAAATGCCATAAAAGAATTTACTGCTCTTACTTTCGTACCCGAAGACAAGGTCACAACAGCTTATGAACAGTTGAAAAAAACTGATTATTACAAAGCTAATAAAAAAGGTGATTTGAAGCCAATGATCGAGTATTTGGAACGCACATGGGTAGGAAAAAAAAGAGAAACAGACGAACGAAACTCCTCTACGACTTCAGCTTATGGAATTGTTACTCAGCGATATTAACCATTTTAACCATTTAACGATGTTTATTAGCATACATAACAAGGTGACAGTTATTTACAATGTTCTTAAAGGTAGTTGTAAACAGCAACAGTCCCATGGCTTCAACATGTATCTTATGTGATGGGTGAGAGATTGGTACAAGCAAAGTATGTGGGAGAGAATTTTGATGCGAGATAGGGAAAAATGTATATTTAGAAAAAACCCTGTAACATAATGAGTGTCGTGTTGGCGGGGGGGGGGGGATCCCCCCCCCNTGTCGTGTTGGCGGGGGGGGGGGGTATCCCCCACCCGCTATTTTCGGCCTCTTGACCAACGTGAGATTTTGTATGGAGTGAGATGGTTAATTAGTGAGTTTGTGTGAATTTTTACATTCTCGGCAAATCTACGGGTTAGTCGCGAGTTGAAGTCAACAATGTATTCAGTTTGAGTTTTGAGGCTTTCGCGGCCAATATTATTATTCATTATGATGGCTTCCGGATGGATGCCGCGTCTAGATTCAGCTTTTTGCCGACGTTTTGCAATCATTTCAGTCTGCATCATGAGGGCTAGGTTGCCCCGATACTGAAGCTCCCCGTTGTAAGGACGTCCTTATATCCCCCTTGACCCCTGGAGGGGATAGGTAGAGTGGTGGGGGGTATCCCAGCCAACCAAAACCAAAGAAACATTGAGAAATTTGTTTTGAGTTATTTGAGTTATTTGTTTTGGTAGAGTGGGGGGGGGGGGGGGGGTCCCCC
>NW_021680429.1:1190273-1217849 GCF_001412515.2 Diachasma alloeum
GGGGGGGGGGGTATCCCAGCCAACCACCACTCTACCTACCCCCTCCAGGGGTCAGGGGGATATAAGGACTTCCTTATAACGGGGAGCTTCAATATCGAAGCAACCTAGCCCTGATGATTCAGACTCAAATGTTTGCAAAACGTCGGCAAAAAGCTGAATCTAGACGCGGCATCCATCCGGAAGCCATCATAATGAATAATGTATTCAGTGTTCGAAATCTCATGGAGATGCCTGGTCGAGGTATTGCGATACGCATTGTTTATTTCTCTTAGAAATTTGTTTTGAGTTATTTATATTTTCGACAAGTGAGTTCGAGCGGCGTTATGCCATATGGAAGCGGCGTAGGTCAAGACGGGTTTGACTAGCGCCTTGTACAGTTTCGTTTTTACTCTTGTGGACAGCGCTTTGGCCTTGAACAGGTGGTATAAGCGGCCAAGTATTGCTTTGGCTTTTTGATTAGTTTTTGCGATGTGGTCTCTCCAAAGTAACTTGTCATCAAGGACTAAAGCTAAGTATTTAGCGATTCACGAGATCTTTATTTCATTGTTGAGCAAGTAGAAGGATTTTCTAAAACGCTTTTTGGTTGAGAAAATTATACATTCTGTTTTAATTTCGTTAACATTAAATTTACATTTGTTCAGTCCGTCAATTATAATTTCTGCTGCAATGATTAATGATTTTATAGCGTAATCCTCAGAGGAGCTAGAGATATATAAACCAATATTATCGGCGAACCCTGTAGTGTTTACCCTAGCTGGTACTACAGAAAACAGTGACGCAATGTATAAGTGAAATAGGGTAGGAGATAAAACTGAGCCTTGCGGGACTCCTGCAACGATCTGGCGAGAGTCAGAGAGTGCGGAGGCAATTCGTACACGGATGTGGCGGTCTGTTAGAAAAGAATTCAAGGTGTTACAGATGTAATTTGGTATTTTGTATTCGATTAATTTTTGGATAAGACCGTCATGCCACACCAAGTCGAAAGCCTTCTCACTATCCAACAGGAGCAGAGCCGTATAATGTTTTTTGTCCGCTGCAGTTTTGATTTGATTCACGATACGCAATAATTGCTGGTTAGTGGAATGCTTTTCTCTAAAACCAAATTGGGAACTTGGAATTAATTTGAACTCATTAACCGCCTTGAGGAGGCGTTGCGAGGATCACTTTTTCTGATATTTTGCCAAGTATCGGCAGTAGGCTAATAGGCTGGTAGCTGACCGGCAGAGAAGGAGATTTGCTTGGCTTGAGGATAGGGGTAACATTGGCGGATTTCCAGGCGTTGGGGAAATGCTGATGGATGAGGCAGGCGTTGTAGATTTTTGTGAGGAGGACGATGGCTTTCCGAGGAAAATGCTTGATAATGATCGACCGGATGGAGTCGGAGACTTTTTTGGAAGATGGAGTAGGAGTTCGGACAGATCATCATTCGAAAGGGTTGAGGAGACAGCAGTTTGGATCTGGGTTGAGACTATCCTGTCTTTTTCGGGGTCACCTCGCGCATGGGCATCTGAGTGAATTTTTGCGTAGTGCTCACAGAGCATATTCGCTTTTTCGGAGTCGGTGAGGGCAATGATGTCATTTTTTTAAGAGTGGAAAGTTTTGGGCTGGAGTTTTGGTTAAAGTATTTCGCTATTCTCCAGATGGAATTATCTCTCATATCGATTTTGTTGAGCTTGGAATCCTAGTCGTTTTGAATAAACTCTGTGGTCTCTTTCCGTATATCACGAACTAGGCTGTTGATCTTTGGTTTAAAACAGGGATCTCGTGTCTTTTGCCATTTTTTGCTCAAGTAAATTTTTTGTTTTGATGAGTCTCAAAATGTGTGGTGGGAGCGGGTTAGGGCGGTTCAAGGGTTTTATTTTTGGGATATGCCTTTTAGCCTGTTCGTTGACTATTTGCGTGAGCGAAGAGAGCTTTTTCAAAGGAATGTGTGGGGGACGCTCTTTCTTCGCTCTTTCTCCAGCCTCAGGTTCATCCTGGAGATCTGGGGTGGAGATGCTGTCGTTAATCTGGGAGGATGACTCTAGATCATCATGAGTAGCTTTCGGGTTTCGTTTTCGTCCTTTGGCGGTTGCTGAGGTGGCGTCGGATTTCGGTTGCTGAGGTGCAGGCTCTGAGCCCCCGGAGCCAGCTGAGATGTTATGATGACCGGTTTTACGTTTCTTCGACCCCATGATGAGGAGAAGAGATGTTTAATCGTTTATTTACAACTCGATGAGGACTGTACAATACACTACTGGATACAATATTGGCACTGGACAATCACTAAGGACTGCGGGGCACATCACATGCCACAATGGAAAAATTCATAAACACTAATATTAAACACTAACACTAACCTTAAACACTAACATTAAACTGGAACAATCTCTCAGCAAAGCGATCTGGGAAAATTACCTGGCTGGAAGGGTTATCGCACCAGCAAAACGCAGGAAATATGTAAATTACGATGAACGTCTGAAAAGAGCAGCAACAAATTTCAATGCAAATAGCGATTTAATGGAGTATTTCCGAGGTCAAGCGCACAATGTGAAATTTCCCACATAAACGGGACAAGACGTGAAACAGTGGAGGAAATAAGCAAAAAAGTGAAATTTACGAAGAAAAATCATTTTTAAAAACTCACAATGTAAAATTTCCCACATAAATTGGACAAGACCGGAAAAAATGGAGAAAGAATAGGAAAATTTAGAATTCAAAATAATGAAAAAAAAATACGTGCATAAAAATTGTTGATATCGAGAAAAGAAAAGTAATAAAAAACAAAATGATCAAAAATTAATCACGTACATAACGTGAAGAAGTGGAGGAAATGAACAAAAAAGTGGAATTTTAATAGGCAAATGATAATGATAATAATGCAAAAAATAATAATAATGTGAAATTCCCCACATTAAATGGACAAGAGGTGAAAAAGTGAAGGAAATAAACTAATAAGTAAAAGTTAAATAACAAGCAAGTTGAGAAGAAAAAGTGAAATTTAAAATTCAAAATTTGATATGAAGAAAATTTAAAACAAATCTTAATACAGAATGAAAAAAATTAAATCACGTGAATGACAATTGTTGACAACAACTTTATGTACAATCCAAAAAAAATAAACTGAGTTGGAATTGTTTGTATTGAAAAATCATGTGTTAAAATGGTCCATGTTGAAAAGTCATATTTTGAGTTTGTGTGTTGAGTTAACAAATGTTGAAATATACGTGTGTTATTTAGACCTGTTACCGAAAATACAACACTCTCAAAGCCGCATTATGACGGTGGATATAACTCGTGATAGCATACGTCGAACGCGCCAAGAAAAGATGCATCAGAAATCCGGGGACCGCTTGCAAGCCCGACATCGAGTGTCCGGATTTTGCAACCCCATAACGCGACTTCGATAGACTGGGGTGCTCATTACACCATCCTGACACGCGCAAATAAAACTCTCAGTTGCGGACATCAAGCCAGCCGACTTAAAAAAAAAATATCAGCTGGACGGACGGACCCTGCTGTTCCACAGGACGGAAGAATACGCCATGCATGGGCCTTTCAACGCGTTGATGGAGCAAGGTGAACTGCTCCGCCTCTTTGATGGTCACTCTTTGCCGAGATTTAGTCATGCTGGCTAATGAATCATGAGCCAACTGACCACCTTGGCCACGACGAAATTCCAAGCCAAGAGCCTCAGCTCCGGTATCCGCTGCCTTATAAAGAAAGGCTTGAATCCCATGAAGCTTGAGATCATGAACAAACTCCAAAAAAGGATCCAAGCCATTCATGATGTCACAGGCCAAGCCAAGGACCCGGCGCTCATGGAGAGACTCCAAGTTGAGAAGCCCACGTCCTCCACTGTCTCGCGGGAAGTACAACCGCGGACACGAAGATCGTAGATGCAGACTCCGATGGATGTTCATGAGTTTACGAGTATCTCGGTCCAACTGTTTCAGCTCATCCCCCCTCCATTTGAGCACCCCAAAGAGTTCAGAAGAACTGGAGCAGCGAACATGTTTGTCGCGGCTACTTTGTTCTTCCCGAAAAGTTCGGACTTCCAGACCTTCCGAAGAAATACCTTGAGTTCTCTCTTTTTCTGCATCGTTGATGCAGAAAAAGAGAGGACTTAAGGTATCACTTTGAAAGACTCCTCTCTTAAATCGCACCAACTCTGAAGTCAGCCGACTCCCACCAGATGTTACAGTAAAGCGCGTCCTCCAAAGCGGTGCAAGATCTCGAAGGCACCTCACTATATTGTCCTCTACTGCAAGACACTCCAACAGCAGAAAGATAAGCTGATGGCTCACGCTGTCAAATGCCTTACGATAGTCGACCCAGGCCACTGACAAGTTTCGATAATACTGCATTGAATCGCGCAATACACAGCGATTGACGAGTAAACTCTCCTTACAACCCGACAGCGACCGCTTTGCCCCACGCTGTTTGTAAATCTGCTGCCACACTGGTTGTATGTCATGCAAGATACGCTCATTCAAAACTCCTGTGATGAGCGTGGACAGCGTATTCAGGCATGTGATTGGCCGATAATTCGCCGGATCAGACAAGTCTCCCTTCTTCGAAAGCAGCACAGTTCTCCCTTCCACCAATCACTCAGGAAGCGAGGCGCTACCATCGATGAACGAGGTAATATCCCGGCTAGATGGCTGTGAACAGAGGTAAACCTCTTCCACCAAAAGGCATTGATACCATCTGGAACCGGCGCGGCATGTTTCTTCATGCTCCGTAGCGCAGCTTGAATTTCCTCCTGAGTGACTGGGGTGAATTTTGCACGCTGCCGATGATGTACTTGACAAAATGCGCAATATTCTCTCAGGACTGGAGTTTCCGCCTTGAGATGAGGAACTTGTCCGTAAAGTCCCCCCAAAAATTTCTCAACTTGCTCTGCTGAAGGCATCCTGTCGGGCGCAGGCGTTGGTGGATCGAACCAGCGATTGGGATTAGAGCGGAAGACAGAATTGGCAATCACCCGACGCAACCGCTTCTCTAGGGGCTGTTTTGTAGCCCCTAGCACGCGCACTTTCTCGACAAATCTTTTCTTGATAACAAGGAGGATCGCCTTATTCAGTGTGTGATGATGATAACGCAAGTTCGCAGATATTTTACGAATGCGGGACGTAAAACGCCGACCACTCACGATGAAATCAATCACACACTGAATTTGCGACGCCTGCTTCCGAGCCTCCTCGATCTTCTCCTGGAGCTGCACAATACGCCTTCTCGCCTTTACCTAAAACAAATCTATTCTAGGGTCTTGCGGCTTTAGACGGAGCGCTGCATCATATACAGCCCAATTCAAGTCGAGCAAGTCAACATCGGCGGGGAGCGGTCAATGCCTCATTCTCCAATGCCGGCTGTTCAAGACGAAGGCGGAACATCCCCGTGACTCTCTCCCTCCTTGCCTCCATTATCCTCGGAGCTCTCTCCGGTACCATCAGTACGCTGAGCCGGTTGCTCCGGCTGAGGATCGTCGCTTCTGACAGAAATTCGGGAGAAACGATCACCCGACAGCCGCCGTGGAACGATGTGCAAATCATATCCCTGCCGACGCAAGCGACTGGCCTGATCTCAAAGATGGTATATTGTCATATGCGCATACTCGGGGTGCATCGCACACCACAAGTCTCGCATCCTCGCCATGTATCCTCGCTGCACTGGCCCACTGTCAACTCAGCATTGCAGGAGGTCCTCCTTGAGCTCCTCCGACCACCTAATCCTTCTGACAGCCAGGTCGTTACCATTGGATCCAGATCCGCGGCCCCTCTCAACTGATTCACGGTCCCCATCTGAGAGGGACCGGTTGTGGGGGGCTCTACCGCGATTCGATGTAGGATTCGGGCATTGGAAGTTACAGGTGGTTAACCCACAACTAACACGGCTATTGCAACAGGATGGGCCACCCCCATACCTCATGAGGATATCGAAAAGAATCCACCATGGTGGCTTGGAGGATAGATACCATCCTGCTTAATATAGTGTATTATTATTGTAATATTGTTATTATTATTATTATTATTATTATTATTATTGTTATTATTATTATTATTATTATTATTATTATTATTATTATTATTATTATTATTTTTTACTCATAAATAAGATCGCTGAACGATCCTCGATAGTTCCGACTTCACCTCGAAGATCGCCCAGCAAGCTAAGCGATGCAAACATTTCCTAATCGCTCTCCAATAGTGCTTCCTCTAACCAGAGGGTGAGCTCTATTGCAATCCAGAATCATGCTGCCTAAGTAGACGGAGGGACCCAAGGATGACTGCCTTCTGCATCTGGCCGGCCAAACTGAAAGCTTGGTGCCTACAGGCCGGGATGGTTTTGAGCGCAGATATGAATGACTCCTTCATTCCCCCAAGAGAGCCAATGATAAGGACAACCAACTTCACTTTGAATCCTCTGTTTATTTGACGTATTTCAAACAGGAGTGATTGGTATTTAAGCCGTTTCTCCTCTTCTTTTACTGTGACGTTGCTCTCAGCCGGAGCTGAGAACTCAATGACATAGATGATTTGGTCATCAAAATCGAAGAGGACGATATCAGGTTTCGTCACAACGATTGGCCTGACAGTCGCGAACGAGAAATTCCAGTAAATCTTACACGTCTCGTTCACGAAAACGGACTCAATATCTCCTGGAGCTTACGGCAGCAGTGGTTTTCTGTCTATCCCATAAGAGTACCGCAGATAGAAATACAGCACTCTCAAAGCCGCATTATTTCGATGGATATAACTCGTGATGGCATATGGCGGGCAAGCCGATAAAAGATGCATCAGAGTTTCCGGGGACTGCTTGCAAGCCCGACATCGAATGTCTGGAACTTGCAACCCCATAACACGACTCCGATAGACTAGGGTGTTTACCACACCATACTGGCAGGCCCAAATGAAACCCTCAGTTTCGGACATCAAGCCAGCTGACTTCAAAAAAAAGAATGTCAGCTGGGGGGGAGAGACCCTGCTCTTCCACATGGCGGAAGAATACGCCATGTATGGGCCAATTAACGTGCTGGCGGAGCAAGGTGGACTGCTCCGCCGCCTTGATGGTCTCTCTACGCCGAGATTTGACCATGATGGCTAATGAATCACCAGCGAACTGACCATCTCGGCCACGATGAAATTCCAAACTCAGGGACGCCGCTGCGGTATCGGCTGCCTTATATAGGAAGGCTTGAACCCCGAGCAGCTCATGATCATGCACGAACTCCAAGTGCGGATCCAAACCATTCATAACGTCACAAGCTAAACCGAGGACTAGAGGATCATGTAGAGCCTCCAAACTGAGAAGTCCTCGTCCCCCACTCTCCCGCGGAAAATATAAGCGCGGACTCGAAGAGCGTGGATGGAGACTTTTGTGGATATTCATCAGCTTGCGGGTATCTCTGTCCAGCTGCTTCAGTTCACCTCTACTCCATTTGAGAACTCCAAAAGAGTAAAGAAGTAACGGGGGTTCCGTTGCGAGCCTCGCGGCACTGGTAGTGCAAGTAATGCGCTGCACTAAAATTTATAGTTCTTGCACATTATTTAACTTCATTGGGTACTAAAACTGAGCCTAAGCAATAGTTTTTTCCGCTCCTATTCATCTGACACTATAAATTTTGTTGCTCTTTAGCAGATTTCTAGTGTTTTTAGCTAATAATATATAGACACATCCACTTTTGAGGTTAAACCCGCCCAGCCGGGGTATGAGTGTGGCAGACGGGGACAGCAACATAACTTTATCACCTGATAATCTGTCACAGACCCAGCTTTCCACGGATGACGACGAACATTTCTCATCTTTTGTAGAATCTAATTCGATTATTTTTACGGCTGAAAACCTCAGGCCCTCCGATCCTGAACCAAAAGTTTCAAGTGACAACAAGCCAGGCACTAACCTCTCTCCTGCACCGATTTTCATCTCCACTCCGAAGAGCACAAACCTAGTGAAATTTACGAGGAAGGGACGTCTCCCGACAGTAGAGTCGCTCGCTAAAAAAGCCCGTAGTGAGTCACTTCCAACGCTGTTTCAATTTTTCGATAGGAAGAGGAAAAGAGAGCTGATAGTGTATGAATCAGAATCTGAAGACAGTGACAACTTTGAGGATAATTCAACCAGGTCACCAGGGATTTTATTGAGAAAAAGGGTGATTGGTTTGTGGAACAAATTCAACATTTTACTGAGAAGATTGCCAAGCTTGAGGAGAAATTAAAGGCAGCAATTCCAAACGAGCAGATTGTCCAAAGACTGGTCAACCTAGAGTCGAACTCCCTGAATAATCCAGACAGTGCTACCTTGTTGAAAAATGAACGTGTGGGTCTGAAGAGGCAGCTGAACAATCACGAGAAGGTACTAAGAGCAAATAATATAGTAATAAAGGGGTTAGACGTAAATGCAATACCACTTAAACGATCAGTCAATGATTTTCTCTCGCTGAACTTTGGAGTTGATGATGCAGTAGGTGAAGTTAAGGTTGTTGGTGCGAGGAACAAAGTTATAATAACAAAGCTAATAAGTCCCGAACTGAGAGACCTCATTCTAAGGGAGAAGAGGAAGCTGAATAATATCAAGGATGTGAAAGTGTACATTGATCCAGTTCTCACCCCTCGTGATCAGGGAATCTTCAACTCCATAAGGGCATCGGCAAGGTCGCACAGAAAACAGAGCAAACGTGTAAAAATTGGGTACAATCGCCTCCTGATTGAGGATGAAGTCTGGGCCTGGGTTTATGCTCTGGAAGGCATTGTTCGTAAGCTAACTCCCATGGAGTCCTCAGAACCAGTCTCCAATGGATGGGCCCACAATAACGGGAATCAGCCCTCGATGCCGAATGTTATGAAAAAAAACTAATTACTCCCGAAGCCCCTCAGGTTAAGGTCCTCTTCTGGAACTCGAATGGTTTGAAAAATATTTTAATGAGCGATTATAATGAAAATTTACATGTCTTATGCTTCTCCGAAACCATGCTCCTCAAAGAGTCTCCCTTCCTTCTACTTTCTCAATTTAAGAATTATATTGCTTTTTGGTCCAACGCAATCAAGGATAAAACGAGAGGGAGAGGGAGTGGAAGTCTCTTATGTTTAATCAGAAAGGATTTTCAACCCACTGTCATAGAAATAACCCCTTGGTGGATTTTCTCTAGGCTAGACATTGGCTCTTCATATCTGATTGTAGGATCTCTGTACTTCAAACCAACACTCCAGATAGACATGATTCTAGAAATGCTGCAACTCTCGCTACAGGAAATCCAGGATAAATACTCCTCGGATATTATCATCATTGGCGGAGGTGTCAATGCAGAAGTGGCAGAGTTCGAAGACGACCTCCCGCCACCAGTAACCCAAGACTCCTACCTCGTGGAACATAGAGAGACCCTGGTGAAATCAACAGATTTTATAGGTGAGACCCTAATGAACTTTATGCTAGAAAATGAATTTATACTACTTAATGGTCGAACCAACTCAGCCTCTCCAGCCAAATTTACAAACTCTGCGGGAACGGCAACTTATGAATTGGTCTGGGTGAATATTGAGATGGC
Source organism: Diachasma alloeum (assembly GCF_001412515.2). Taxonomy (NCBI): domain Eukaryota; kingdom Metazoa; phylum Arthropoda; class Insecta; order Hymenoptera; family Braconidae; genus Diachasma; species Diachasma alloeum. The sequence goes on from NW_021680429.1 coordinate 1,199,797, forward strand.
TGGACTAGTAAGAGACCTTGAAGTTACGTCGACATTTTCGGGATCCAACCACCTGCCGATCTCTCTAGAGCTGAATAGGAGTGCCAGCTGGACGGTCGCCACCCAAGCCCCTCAGCTCAGCTCCTCTCGTCCAAATATCTCTAAGAAATCTCCTCCGCCGGCACAACTCCTCCTGATAAAATGGAATCCAGCTGGGATGAGGAAGTATACCCTTGAAATGACCCGTTCAGCTGATTCCCACATGAGTCTTTTATTCCAAAATATAGATGTACTGAATGAGTCAATACTGGAAGCGATTAGGAACGCCGCTAGACGATCTGGGATGGAAAAAACTCCAACAAACAAGTTAGGTAACTCCAATCAGAAGTCTAAAAACCCCTGGTTTGACTCAGAGTGTGCGCAGGCGAAAAAAGAGGCGAGAAAGCGCTTCGGCAAAATTTACAGACCTAGTTTTGATAAAGAAAAAGCGGAAGCCTTCGATCAAGGAAATAAAGCCTACAAAAAACAAATAATGTCCAAAAAATTAGCTTACCAAAAGGAAATAATAGATAGATTTTCGAATATCAGGAACGTCAATGTGTACTGGAAGACGGTGAGAGATATGAGCGGTTGGAAGCCACTGGTTGAAATTATTGATCTAGAATCTTGGAGTAAATTCTTGCAAAATACATAGCCTCCCAGGATCCGCGAGGAACTGATCTACCCAACAACCGGGAATCATCCCATGAATGACCATATCCATATGACAATATTCATGGAGGAGTTGAAGAAAAGTATAAAACACACCAAAAGTGGAAAGGCACCGGGTGACGACGGGATTTCTGTTGACTTTTTTAAACTCCTTCCGGACGAGTGCTTAAAAAATATCCTAACACTATTTAACAGCGTCTTTGAGACAGGAGTAATTCCAAAGGCATGGTCAAGCATAGTACTTCGCATGATTTTTAAAAAAGGAGACCAAGATGACCCTTTAAATTACCGTGGAATAGCTCTCATTAATGTCATCACCAAGCTATTCACATCAATATTGAATGACAGGGTATACAACTGGGCTGAACTTCAGAATAAAATTCCAGAGGAGCAGGCGGGTTTTAGAAGACATAGAGGGGCAATGGACAACATATTTTCTCTCCAGACGACGATCCAGTCTAGGCTGAGACTTCCGGGGGGGCGGGTCTATACTCTCTTCGTGGATTTCCGAAGAGCATTTGACTACTTTATGCAAATTATGTATTGAAAGAATTCCCCTGCCTAATGGTATCTTGTACCAAGGGCAGTAATAAATAAATAAATAAAAGTAAAAAAGTAACGGGACAGTGAACATGTTCGACGCGGGGACTTTATTCTTTCCGGCAAGTTCGGATTTCCAAACTTTCGACAGCCGCCGCCAGTACTCTCCGCAAAGAGTTTCCTTGACTGCCTCAGCGTCTACTACGGAACGCTGATTGAAGCCAAAATATCGATGTAACTCTTCGGCGCCAAGAGTGGCGTCATTATTATTATTATTATTATTATTATTATTAGTATTATTATTATTAATTTTGTTTTCACTCGTAAATGACATCGCTGACCGATCCTCGAGGGTTCCGACTTCACCTCGAAGACCGCCCAGCAAGCTAAGCGATGCAAACACTTCCTAATAAATTAATAATTCCTTATTATTATTATTATTATTATTAATAATCCAATCCTAATTATCCTAATTATCCTTCCTAATTATTATTATTATTATTTTTATTTTTATTTTTATTTCTATTATCATTATTATTAATGCACTCTTTTTCCATATACGATATCATTTGCACAGGGGGAAATCCTGATTACAACAAATATATGAAGAATGAAAGAAAAAGGAAAATGAAAAATAAAATAAAATATATGAGGTAGTCCACGCCAAATGAGTCCGCCTTTGACCCTCCCTCGAGGGGAGAGTTGAAAAACTATCTCTCAAATTTTTTGAGATTTTTTCGGTATCCCAGTTCGGAGATATGATTTTTTCCGTTTTTTTCGATAACGTGACCTCCATCCGCCCAATTTTTATTTATTAAGTGTCACAAATTCTCATTTTTTACTGCCTATAAGTATGTTCTCTGTAAAAAAAAATTTCGATCTTTAGATGCTCATAATAACAAAATTTTAAAAAAAGAGGTGGAAAAGTTGAATTTTGCAAATTTTGTCGCTTTTGATTTGTTTCATTTTTTTTCAGTAGTTCTTATAATCAAAATAAGTACTTTGAACCCTCATACAAGTTGGGGATCCTCGTGGACCTATTTTCAATTTTTGCTTCCGAATGGAAGGTTTGTAATCGTTTAAGATTAAGTTTCCAATTTCTTGTGTCAGAGTAACAAAATATCGTCAAAACAGTCTAGATATGCAATTTTTCGATGGTGTCTGTATGTACGTATGTATGTGGGTATGTATGTGTGTCTACTTTTTTTCAAATTCTTTCGCTTTTTCCGTTGTAGGAGCTTGATGAAGTTTCATGAATTTTTCCATGGATAAAGACGTTAATAGGCTCTATTCATCGACACCAATTAAAGTTGAATTATTCATAAAGTTAGTGAAATATTGGTATTTTTTCAAAAATCGATTTTTAGATGCTCAGTCCAAGAATTGTTGTCAGAATGAAATGAATCATGACTTGAAAAATTTGTATTGTTAGCCTCTTGATTCGATCAGAATATGAAGCGGATCGCATGCATCACTGTTGAGCTACAGCGTATAGTTTGTGAGATATTGTTTTTCCTTTTTTTAATGCGGAACTGGAAAAATTAACAGTCATATCAATGCAATCATGGTTCAACAAGATTGTTTTAATCCTTTCTCTATGAAGTGTAAAGATGATGATAACAGCATAACTATTTATTAATTGCATAGTAGCAATATGAAGCTTTAGGTCCTATGGAGGTCATATGGGAGTCATATATGGGTTACATGGGGTCATATAAAAGTTATACGGGGTCATATGGGGGTTATATGAGGTCATTTGGCGTCATAATGGGCTCATATGGGATGATACAGGGTCATATGGGGTCATATGAGGAGCGCATGGGGTTATACGGGAGTCATATGGAGGTTATATGTGGCAATATGAGGGTCATATGGGCTCATATGGGGTTATATGTAGTGATATGGGTTCATATGAGGTTCATATAGGGGCTATATGAGGTCATATTTGAGTAATATGGCATTATATTGTCGTCACACAGGGTCATATGGGGGTCACATTGGGTCATATGTGCTCAATGAGTCGGAAATTTGTTCCCCATGGACCCGTTTTGACACAAACCCCTTTGGTGTAAATTAGATATTCCTGCAATTGCTCAGCCCTTGCTAGCCACAGTGAGACATCTGTACAGCTGTGTGCATCTGTGCAGCTGTGAAGCAAACCTGGGTGCTTGTCATATGTGCTCATATAGAGGTCATATGGGGTTATATGGAGATCATATCGGGTCATATAGAATCTTATATAGGCGTTAAATGAGAGTCATATGGAGTCATATGGTGTTATGAGTTCATACAAGGTCGCATCAGCTTTTACAAGAGTCATATGGGGGTCATACGGAATTATGTGGAGTGATATGCAGTCATGTGGGGTTATATAGGGTCATGTGGGGCCACATAGATGTCAAATGGAGTCAGATGGGGTCCTATGGGGGTTCTACGGGCTCATAAAGGGTAATACAGGGATTATAAGAGATTCATATGTGTCACATACTCAAAACAATAAAGAATAAGAGTAATAAATTTCAAAAATAGAGAATCCATTCGGAAGCATATTGCTAATTTGTTAGTAATCTAAACTATACTCATATACAGAAAATGCGATTATTCACTTGTTTCTTCACGAAATTCCGCAAATTTGGTGGAAACACTCCAAAGTGGCGTTCATTGACTTTGATTATGGACACTATGAAGTGAATTTGACTATGTACCTATATTTCACATATTCTTTCGATACATAATCGAAGTCGTTTTGGGGTGTTTTGAACAAATTTGCAAAATTTTGAAAAGAAAAAATTAAAAATAAAATAGATCCAGGAGGATGCTCAACTTGTATGACTGCTCAAAATACTTACTTTGATTATAAGAATTACTGGAAAAAAATGAACCAAATCAAAAGTGGCATATTTCGCAAAATTCGACTTTCTTTTTAGAAAATTTGTTATGAGTATCTAAACATAAAAAAAAAATTTCATTAAAAATATTCCTATAGGCAGTAAAAAATGAAAAATTCTGATTAACTAATCAAAATCGGATGGATAGAACTCGAGTTATTGAAGCAAAACGAAAAAACGAGAAAAAAATCATATCTCCAAACTGAGCCGGCGAAAAATTCCGGAAAAATTTGCGAGATTGTTCTTGAACCCCCCCAAACGTAGAAAAAAACGCCATTAATTTCCAACAGTGTGAGGGTCAACGGTTGAATCATTTGGCGTGGAATACCTCATATATATAAATATATACAAATAAGAGCATTTATAAATCTTTAACATGAACAAACAATTCTCGTATTAACAATAATTCCATTCAGTTTAGTTTTGAAAACCTGTTGGCGAATTAAGTCACTCAATCGTTCAACTCAAGGGAGCGAAATTGAAGACATTGCTTGACGAAGCAATGGAGTTTCCACAAGTCTCTTGCATCGTTGCTGTTCAGAACGACGGACGAACACGACCACAAGTCATTACTCAGGATCAGAGTGTATTCGGACAGTTAGGGCGAACGTAGAGTATCGTAGAATATACACGCCAAGAAGATTTGAACGAAGCACAGCAAAGCTTAGGAAGCACAGCTGACACAAAATCTAGATGGTATGAAAATCTCTCAATGAATACATACCTAGTACACCATTCGGGTAAAAGCTATGATAGTCGTCCATTGGATGCCTCGGTATAGGGAGAAGTAAAGAATTAGATGCTGAGTAACGTAGATAATCATCCGATTTTGATTTCGTGGTGAGACTGTCCACGATTTCAGGAATGGATTGTTAACAACAGACCGGGGAAAGATTTTCTCAGATATCATCACAATTTAGACCAGCAAGGCAGCCTTTAACTTGAAGGATTCAGTTGAATTTTGCTATACCGGTACTCGAGGGTGATGACAACTGGAAGCCAGGACCCGTTGTTTCTTGAAGCAAATAGAAGGTAATCTGTGCTTTTCTATTTTGAAGATCTTAAGGATTCAGTTCAGGGCCTGTTTGATGACGACGCATTTCATTTGGATGATGCCGGTATAATCTTCGTGGCATATCCAGGAGAAGGCCTTGGCACAAAAAAAACGTCTCAGGAAGTTGTTCTAAGCCGATTCCGGGATCTCCCGGTGACGTAGCCCCAAATAGCGGCTGTGAATATTAAGGTGGAGATGACCACACTGTTATACCAGTTCAAAGAGCCAATACAAGAATCAGCACCGATCTTTGAGATAGTTTTGATCACTGATGCTGACGCAGTCTTACCTTTTTGTACGTTGGAGACAGGACGCCACCAAACCGCCGGCGGATGAATAAAAATTTAGCCCAACATATGTGTAGGTAGAGAACTTTATGTACTAATTATTCGTTTTTAGACATATATGATTGATTTTCAATGCATGAAAAATCTCACTCCAATATCCCACGAATTTTAAAACTCATAGTAGTCTTCCCTAAAGCCTAACAATCCAGTTACGACCTATCTTTTTTTCGCGAAATCGGCAATCCTTCGGTCCACAATGAGTCGGAAATTTGTTCCCCATGGATCCCTTTCGACACAAAGCTCTTTGGTGTGAATTAGATATTCCTGAAATTGGTCAGCCCTTGCTAGCCACGGTGAGACATCTGTACAGCTATGTGCATCTGTGCAGCTATGGACTAAATCCGGGTGCTGACATACAATTTCTTAGTTGGTTCAAAATTAATTCAGGGCGTGTTAACGAACGCTTCCATCGCATGTACCTACCCTCCCTGCGCTTGAACCTTCATGGTACCTAGCATGAGTAACATGGGAACCAAAAATGCAAATTTCAACACCGAGAGAAAAACAGAAAGCGTTCTCAAATATGCCTTACTTGTGCCAAATAAATTATTTGTTGAAAATTGTGGAAAAAATTTTTTTTGCCGAACATTCGAACCGTGCGCCGAAATTGAAATTTTTTATTGCAAAAACAGATTTAGTCTTTAAGAAAAATTGTATTTTCTGTGCAAGTAAGAAATATAATTTCTAGGACTACTTCTTCGTTATTAGATACACTCATACTTATTTTCATCACACTATCCATCAAATGCCGTTTACGGACATTGTGAAGAAAAAGTATATTTATCACTTGGTCGAAAATCCCTTTTCTGACTCGTGTGATTGCATTCCTTGGTTTTGCCTCGGTCTGCAATCTTCACATTCGTCAGAAATGTTTTTTTCGGCTTCGCGAGAAAATAGCTATTTGCTCCCAGCAAATGCTCGTTTTACATGAAATAAGGGATAGTAGTTTGTCGTTTCGGCTATTCAATAATCACAAACAAAAAATGAATTCTTAAATGAAATAATAATAATAATAATAATAATAATAATAATAATAATAATAATAATAATAATAATAATAATAATAATAATAATAATAATAATAATAATAATAATAATAATAATAATAATAATAATAATAATAATAATAATAATAATAATAATAATAATAATAATAATAATAATAATAATAATAATAATAATAATAATAATAATAATAATAATAATAATACGACAGAAATTTTGTAATTCAGGGACAAAATATTTCTTGATAATCGTCTCTCTATAAAAGATTTTTTTTGTTCTGATTCCGTTTTGTATGAATGGTCCGCCTCTTGAGCGAAATATTTCATTGTTATTGAGAGCAGAATAATTACTCATGTTTGAGACTATCAAATTCGAACAAAACTATTATTTTTTGAAAATTTTCAACTAACGATTTTGTTGGCCCAAACAAGATTTGTTTGAGAACTTTCGTTCGTTTTTTTCTCAGTGGCGAGTTTTACAAAAATCAAAGGCTCTGAAACTCGGTGGATACGTCGACACTGGGCGACATGGACATCGTTGTTTGCTCGGTGGCGGCCATTTTTGTTGATGTTGGACCCTAGAATACGAAAACGCGGTATGTCTCAAAGTTGTACGGTTCCAAAACTCCAATTGAGTAAGCCAACAGAAATACTCTGAAGATGGATTCAAGAAGGGGTTTTAGGTGTATCAAGTTGGGCCAGCTTGCCCGGGATTGTAGATTTATCGGTGAACATTTCTCTCGTGATTGTCCTCGTCAGGTCGCTGGTGCTTCAACTTCAAGGGAGGCTGGCACTTTAACGTCAAGGGCTACGAGAGCACCACCAAGAGGATGACTTAACCCTCGAGACTGGACTGGGAGAGGTTGGACGGATCTCGTTCGAGTTGTCAGAGCTATGAGATCTCGAGGACATCCGTAGTTGCGCCATACAACCGACACATTGATATTTTCTTTCTTGATGAGTGGTTTCATTATTCCTCTCGTTTTTCCCTTGAATTCTGTCAATCTGCAGTGGTCCAATATTAAAATTTCTGCCTGCTGTAGATTTCCTCCAATCCCTATCGTCACGGATACGTCAAGTACGCCTACAAGAACTTCATTTCTTGATAGAAAAACCACAATCGAGTAGACCTTAACGCCCTGTGGGACTTCAGGGCGATCGAAGACGACCCTGAAGACATCTTCGATTCCCGTCTTCTGTTTGGCGTGACCACTGCCCCTCAGCCATGTCACGTACTTCAATGGTTGGTACTATCGGAGATCATGTGTCCTGTTTACCGGAGCTGCATTTTCTCTAGTCCAACGTATGTCCACCTTGGCTGGAGCTGATATCAGCGTTATCTTGATGCATCCCGTAAACTCACTTATGGACATTTTTGAGCGATTCTCGCAATCAATGAATTTATTTTATTTTTGACAAACAAAATGTAAGTGCTCACTTGTTACCCAAAGAAAATTGTTCCTGTTTCCATGAGAAATTTGTGTTATTGTAATTTTATTCCGAGGCAGGGTTCCATATAGTCATGCGACTGTGACTGGATGTAGTCTATTGGCATGGACCCTCTGAGTTGTTTTCTTGTTGCCATATCTGAACGTATAATTTACGTCAAAATTGTTCTCGATTATCTCGTACGGGCCGATCCAGAGTAGTGATAATTTCTTCGATCATTCTCGTCGCAGAACTTCATTGTTTAGTAGCTTTTTGTTGCCACGGTTGAATTCCATCTCCTCAGAATTTGTGTCGTATTAGACTTTCGATTTTTATTTGCCTTCGTCGAGTTTGTCCTTCACTTTCTGGTGTGCCGCTCGCAATATCTCTTTAAGCTCCTGGACGCTGTTTGACAGCTGTTGGTAATTTAGCGTGTCTACCAAACATCAGCTCAAATGGCGTCATTTTAGTCACTGAATGAGCAGTCATCTTGCATGCGAACATCACATACGGGAGCCAGATGTCCCAATTTGTGTGATCCACCACAATGAATCTCCTCAAGTACTCAGTCAGAGTCCGATAAGATCTCCCGACAGTTCCGTTTGTCTGGGGATGATAGGCCGTGGTTTGTATTTTTTTAAATCTTCAATAACTTACAAAAGTTTTAACAAATTTCTCCAATAAATTTGGGGCTTTCATCAGTGAGTAATTTCTCTGGCGTTCAGTATTCGCACACGATTTTTTTCGTCAACGCGCGACCAATTGTACTGGCCCCCTGGTCCGGAATTGGAATTGTCCTACTAAATTTGGTAATGACGTCTTGAAACGTGAGAACACATTTATTCCCTGCGTCCGTAAATGCCAATGGACCAACAATATCCACAGCCCACTCTTTGAACGCCTCTTCAGGACTCGCTGCGATGACCATTGGCACCTGCGTTGCTTTTACCAGCTTGTTTAGCTGGCATTTCTTCACAGGTCGCCACGAACTTCTCAATATCTGCTTTCATCCCTTTCTAGTGATACCTATGACGTAGCTTTGCGTACACCCGTTTTGCAGATTACTCATTATTCCATTATCAGCTGGCATAATAACTCCACCGCCATTGACCGACTGCTCCAGTGCGTTCGTCTCTGATTTTACTTGGGATCGGGTAACTACGTTGGTAGAATAGAAGAGAATAGAATATTTATTACTGCATTAAAGGGAGATATATCCTATGGCAGGGGGGGAGGCAGGTTACAAAAAGTAAAAAATATTATAGTGTGCTATGAATAAGGTAACCTAACAATAGAATAAAATAACATTGAGGTGAGATACAGATAATTAGATAAGATCATAAAAATCATAAAATCACATTCACTCACTAATTAAGTCACTACTAAGTTACAATGTACTATGCATATTTGAAACGTGCATATTTGATACAGTATCGACAAAGAATTGAACAACTGAAGTTCGAGTTTCCGCCATAAGAGATCTGGTGATAAGCTGGTTTGGACTGACAGACTGCATATTCATATTCTCATTCTACCCCCCAGAATCGTGGCCTTGGCTCTCAAAGCATTTGATAGAAACAAAAACAGAGCTCTGAAGCTTTATTCGGACTATCAAGAAACTCAATAAAATACTGTGAAGTAATAGCCTTCAGCCAAGTATACAGATACTGAACTTTCAGGGCGTGGTAACGGGGGCAGAATTGGAGCATATATTGCGCAGACTCGGATCCCGTTATGGTACAACCATTCCAGAAATCATAAGGGTTATTTTATAAATATTTCCACCATTTACAAACCTACAGCTATGTGGATTAGCAGTAGATAACTGTGCCTTTACTCTGGTAAACGGGATCGGAGACCTGTTCAGGAGGTGCAGAGAAGCTGAATCTGCTATATCTCTAGGGACCTGGAGCATATGTACGATATTATTTCAGTCTGCCAAATCGCGCTTTAAAAGAGACTATTTGAGTCTCCCAAGCATCCCATCACTACTTTTTATCCTCCGCCTCGAATTTACCCCAGAGATCAGTCACATTTACCAGAGATTCGCGTGCCCCAAATAAACATTCTGAACTTGACAAAATCCTTGTGTGGATTCGGGTTCGATGCAAGCTCAATCAGTTTCTTTAACAAATTTTTGGAAGTCGGTGATCATACATTTTGAGAATCTTCATAATGTAATTTAAAGTAGCCGACCAAACTACATAATTCAGACTCATTAATCCCATCTGCAAGCTCGGCGCACAACTAGAGGTAATCTTTGGGAGAAGAAAAAGTCTTTTAACAACGGTTAATTGGCCTAATTCGAGTAGATCCAAGTAACCGAGAGACCATGCAGGGTCGTCTTGACGATTACTTCATATAGTTTAATCATACTAGACCCCGAATCATATTATCCACATGCCAATAGCGCAAGAACAGCCCTACTTGCTTACTTCGCCATGACCACCGCATCTTTTGCTGCTAAGAAACCAAGAGAGTAGTACTTACGGGGATACCCGAATATACGTGTAAGGAGCAACAAGGCCTAATTCATTACCCTTGTACATGAACTTTAGGTCGGGACTCAATCTTACACTTTAAAAAAAAAACATAACCTTTATCTCGTCGGAATCAACAGTTGAACCATTTTCCATACAGTATGAATGCAGGGCACTCAAAATTTTTTGTAAGGCAAATGCAGTATCCACCAGTATAACTAGATCATCTACATACATCAAGAGAAGAACATCTGCGTGATTATTGATACTAACACTTTTTTTTTTTTTACGGCCTCGGAGTCCCTTTTTCGGGTCCCATTCGGCACTCTATCCAACCCTATGCATGCGGCTCTGGATTCTACACTGTACCGCATTCGCACTTCTGTACAGCATAGATGTAGGATGGGTAAACCACAGAAAACCCATGCCGGTACAGACGGTTCCTCTATTAGCAACCTCCCGCTCGCCGGAGCCTTCCGTTTAAAAATTCGGTTCCACGGGGAATCGAACTCACAACCTTTCGCACACTAGACTTGCGTCTAATCCACTCGGCCACCGACGTCGGTATACTAACACCTCTAAACCCAAGACTACGTAGATAGTCTCAAGGTCGACCATATATAGAATAAAAAGTTTTATTCGAACTAACACACAGTCAGATAGACTTAATTATCCTAATACACTAGAGGTACCTCATAAAAACAAGTAATTTAGGCCCGAGTTTTTCATGGGCGGATCGAGTCAAGCGTGCGTCGAAAATCTACAAAAACGCTGAAAACTCTCCTAGCCCCCAGGCGTAGCTGAAACTAAGTAGCAGCCTGCAAGACCCGTCTGATTTTCCTCGAGAATACCCTCAGCATCAGCTTATACCTGAAGTCTGGTCCTTAGGATTTGAGTAAATAGTTCAGTTAGGCAGTTACAAAAGGGAATGCCCCGATAATTCAAGAAATCGAGTTTATAGCCTTTCTTAAATAGCATTATCATCGCTGCAAACCCCCATGATTCTGGTACAAATTTAGCCTCTACAATTTTATTGAAGAAAACCTTCAAATACAACAACCAATTTCCCGGAAGGTTCTTAATAGAATCGGTCCCTACCTCATCAGGGTCAGCCGACTTTACATTTTTCAAACTCAGGAAATTGCCTGTATTTTCTTCACTAGTAAACGGGGAATCCAACATAGGATTAAAATGCACTGGGAAAAAAATGAATTTTCACTTTAGGAGGCGTACTACGGAGATAAACATTGTACTATTCATCGAGAGAGATGCAAGAGGCCTTATTGAATGAACACAACTATTGTTAATCGGTGTGACTATTCGCACCAAATACGGGTGATGTACGGGTGATGCACGGGAGACACGGGTCGTACGGTTAATCTACGGGTTACCCGTAGGATTTACCTAAACCACGGGGTCGAAATTCCTCTTACGGGTTATTCTACGGGGCAAAAATGACTGCTGCTGAATTATCTGAACGGAGTCAAATTATTTTGTCAAATTGTCTACGGGTGTGTATGGGGCGCACCCGTACAGATCCGTAGTTTTTGGAAATTTGCAGATTTTCGATTATAACAAGTGTGTAAATTCAAGTGCCACTGTCGTTTGTCGAATTTCCGACATATGAGATATTATCGATTCATACGGGGCGCACCCCTTTGGGTCTATCCACTGTTAGGGAATTACTATTGAAATTTCATATAAAAAATGTTGCAATTTTTAACAACGACTGATGCATATGAAATTTCCATATATATTGTAATTGATAAATCAGTTAATTTGTGGAATATTCAATGAAATTCCAATTTTCAGGTACAGACGACAATGAAAATTATTAAAAATTACGGAAATTCAGGGGACTATTGTTCTGAATTCTCAATCTATTCATATGTCAAATTAATTTAATCTCCAATTTTCACAATGAATTTGTAAATTCAAGTGCATTGAAATTGAAATCTCAATGTTCGCTTAAGATGAAATAACTCCATTTGGTTGAATTTCAAAGATAAATAGGAAATTTTATGGATAATTTGATTTTAAATCGAATTCCAATTCACAAAATTGGAAATTCACATGCGTCAGTCACTTGAATTTCAAAAAATTTCTCAAAGTGGTTTTGGAAAATGAATAAATGTCAGCAAAAGAAATGTGCAAGTTAGAACACAGCATATTTATTATTGAATAAATAAAAAAGAATTTATCACAGGTAGGTAAGTAACAAAATTATACAATGAAAAATAGTAATAAACCTATTAATATAAAAAAAAGCAATGACTGCGGAATTTCCCCTAACAAGGGAATTTTCCATTACCGCGAATGTCGCTTTCTCAAAACATGGTGTGCTCCTGAATTTTTGGTAATTTGTTCGTGCCTTACAGTCATTTGAGTATCCATTTTTGTATTTTTATAGGGACATCCATTGGCCTTCCGTTTTGCACCCTTCGGGCGTCCTCTCGATCTTTTTGTAATAATTTCGATGGAATCCAAGGATGATGCGGTCTTTGGGATCAATTTTCCATCTTTGGTGAGAGTTGAAATCTATATTTCCTCAAGATTCGCCTGTGCACTTGGCTCAGAGTGTGAAGTACTATTTTTGTCATCATTTTCCCCAATATTCCCCTCAGTATTAGTTGCAATTGCCAACTCCATTTTGTCCAAGTCTTGAAGAAGTGAATCAGTATTACAAATATCATGCAGATCTGATGCAACACTCGCACCCGGAGATGAGTCAATAACCAAAGTGAGATTTTTCGTTTTCATCTCCTCGCATGGAACAGGCAGAAGAGATTGAATATTTGATGGAGTGTCATCAGCATTAATTGCACTTGTGGATTTCAGAAATGCACGCGAAGTGGTAAGAATATCTGTTGGATTTTGCGAAGTAGACACTTGCAGCTGAGGTTTCGAATGTTCAACAACAATACCCATGGCAGATGCTGCGATTGCTCGTGGAGATTTTTTCGCCGATGATGCTTGCTCCTGAAGAACAAAGGTTTGACTGATGATGTTACTCTGTTTAGAACTAGCATCGACGCTTGGATCGATGGGATTTCTTTTCGTGGTGTCCTCTTGGAGTGGACCACTTATTTGGATGCCTTGGTCTCGTAAATCAAACAAAATTTCCGCAGCTGATGTAGAGAGTTGAATTAGCACGTTTTCTTTCGATGACACTGTGACATTTGTTGATCTCGATGATGACCCTCCATCAATATGAAATGCAGCTGGAACCTGGCTAATCATTGGCTCTGAATCCGACGGTAATTTGGGCAAAATAGGACTTGAAGAAACTCTTGGTTTATACGATTGGACTTCTCCCAATTCTTCTTCACTTTCACATTCTCCTTGAAACCAATCATAGTCTGCATTATACGCTGCAGGATTTCTTTCAAACGATCGACTTGAAGAAGCATTTAATGCAGTCGTGCTGAAAGTTTGAGATTCTGTTCGATTTGTTTGAAACGTGTCGAGGAGTTCTTTCAACACTAATATTTTTTTCTGACGTATCTCATCAGGAGAATCACATAACACACGTCTAAGTCTCTTCAAAAGCTCCTCTATCTCGGCGGGAGCTTCAATCGTCACGTTGTATTCCTGAGTTTCAGAGGACTCGCCGGGATCTTCACCAGTACTTACAGTGAAATCACGAGAGACAGTGAGTCGTTCGTGGCTTCTACTGAAAATCGGACCGACAGCAGAGTCTGTGGTAGGATGACTGCTGGCGCTTCCATTCGTCCGTTGACGTATTATTTTCTTCTGATACCTCGCAGATAGTCCCTTAAAAATTAATATTATGATTAGGAATTTCATGATGAATATAACGAGGAGATGATGACAATTTTTTTTTCATTTTTAATTTTATAATTAGCGTACCGAGGGAGGATCATGATTAAGTTTCAAGTTTACTGATGTAATTTCGAGCATCTGTAGATCTTGTACTCTGAATGTCACGTGTGCTGGGCAGTTCGTTGGCACCAATCTAGAAGAAGTGACCAAGATATTAGAATAGGATGAATGCTGCATGGGTTGTTTGTGAGAGCTGCAGAAGAGGGAAATCTCACGAAACACATACGTACCTTTTACGTTTACTGTTTGGTTGCTCAAGACCTGGATCACGTGGCTCACCGCATAGGTTACATTTGTAATATGCTTCACGGAAGTTTAAGTCTTCATTGTAATTGGCATCCGATGCGTATGTCTTAGCCATAGTTTTTGAATTTTTCCTGACGAATTCAAGATTCGTAGCGATCATTATTTCTAGCATTGCGTTGACCATTCCTTCACAACTGGAAAATTGTTTCCCCAGGACCAAGTTCTTTATTGGATTTCTTTCGCCTTCCATCGTGTCCATTGTCCAAATAGAGGATCAACACAATTCGTTGAAGTATGGAGGTTCTCAATTGTCAATATCCAGCTCGTCAATCCGATATTGACTGCGTCACAGCACTTTACACTTTATGTACTAGTAAAGATTAAGTGAATTTGTTGATTTCGGTTGAAGAGAAGATTTTTAACTGGCTCATGTTCAAATGAGAAAAAGTGCTCGAGCGAAAATTCTGCGAGTGGTATGGCGATTGAAGAGAGGGATGATTTTGGGTATTGCCGAAAAGTGATTGGATGGAAAATGAGGAAGAAGGATCAAAAGGGCCTTGATTCGCAGACACTGGGGAAAATTTGGGTCGTCAGAGTGGAGTGCATAGTACGGTCGGTCAGCTAGAATTGGCGACCTTATGCGTCTGTGGTTCCCGGTAGCTTAGTCGGTAAGAGTGCCCGGCGCGTATCTGGGAGACCCGGGTTCGATTCCCGGCTGGGTGAAGCGGAAATTTTTTCTCTCTAAATTCTAATTCTCTTAGAATTCTTTAATGCCTAAAGGAGGTTAGGCGGTGTTTGAGGTGAATTTGAGAGTGAATTTCTGTGGTTCCCGGTAGCTTAGTCGGTAAGAGTGCCCGGCGCGTATCTGGGAGACCCGGGTTCGATTCCCGGCTGGGTGAAGCGGAAATTTTTTCTCTCTAAATTCTAATTCTCTTAGAATTATTATTTTTCATTTTTTATTAATTTACGAATTTTTACGAATTTTTTACGAAAATTCTAAGAGAATTAGAATTTAGAGAGAAAAAATTTCCGCTTCACCCAGCCGGGAATCGAACCCGGGTCTCCCAGATACGCGCCGGGCACTCTTACCGACTGGTGGCAATAAAAGAGTTATAAAATGGTGACAATGAGGGAATCACTTTTATGATCCCAAAGAAAACTCTTCGTTGGCTTGAAAAGAGTGTTCGCCGTCCATTGAAATTCGGAGAAATTTGAGAAAACATGCGAAAAAAAATTCAAGCAATATGTCAAGAAACTTCAATTTTCCTGCTTTCCGTAATCGAATTTTTTCCTTCTTTATCCAATCACTGTGGACCTTTTCCAGTAGCAATTTCAAAATTCCATTTTTGCTCGGATAAATGTAGAATAGAAAGACAGGCAAGGGAGAAGGACTAAGAAGGGGAGAGGAGTTAATAAAATGAAGGGTGATTATATTCAATTTGTATTAACCCAATTTTCATTTTTTATTAATTTATTACTTTACATGCATCTATCGTTTCCGTTGATCCTCTGTTACTCCGACGCGACGAGATCAAGAGTGAATGCGTTCGCTATAAGAGCAACAGAGACAATATGCAAGTTTCTACGCGAAACAGACTAAAATTATGTCTTTGTTGTTAAGAAAAATATCAATCGATTCGAGAAAATCTCCTGATTAAGAAAGTGCACTTGAGCCAAGTCAATTCGGACCGTAAATTTTTCAAATTAATGCACAACTATCAATAAGTGCTAGAAAAAGAGAAAATTTCTAGAATCGCTTTTCCAGATTTTGGCCAGGTAGAAACAAAACCAAATAGTGAGTGGCATCAATCGCCGTAGCGAGAAGCATAAAGCATGAAATTTAGTCCAAAAGTTACGGTAGGTAGCATTATTACTATTTGGATTTATTCAGGGAGCGTAATTATCATTTAGATAATTTCAGGTAGCTTCCAGGGAGTATTTGGGTTCATTTGAAGGGTTTTTTATCCTTCAAACCATGAGTATCGGTGTTGGCGTCATTCCGAGAGGTAGCGACGCCATCCCGCATGGTCCAATCGCTTTTCCGAAAAACCGCACTAATTCACTTTTAATCAGTTCTAAATCAGTACACGGGTACTTACCATAGTCTGGTGCGTTGAATTCGACGGTAATTGGGTTGATTAGCGTCGATGATTTATTCCGAACTAATTTCCATAAGGGAGCAACGCGGAGAGGTACCTCACACGTGGTCGTCCGGGTGAACACTGTAATGGCGAATATCGCGTGTGTCCGCTCGGGCCTGTTGCGTAGTCGTGGGGAGTCTGGGGGAGACTAGCCCCGTACGGTACTGACTCGAGTGTTGGAGATGCGAAGAATCGATTCTCGGGGTAACTGTGCGCGAAATATTTAAAGATTTAAATTTGGATTTTCATATAATTGATTCTAATTATTTTAACCGAACAAAACTGTAATTACTTGAATTCAACGCGAAACTGAGATGGCTGAGCGGGTCTTCATTCCATCTACAACCGGAATAAGGTAGCTTATCTACAGAGGGCACTCTTCGGAGAGGAGTTAGGACTTTACCAACGAAAACTAAAACGCAAGCTTAACTAAACTAAAAACCCAATGGCGATTCGTTTCGACGACAGGGCAATCGCCTCCACGGCCTTCCAACTGAAAGTCCTAACAGTCTCCCTCAAGGGAGCGCAAGTATTTCAACTCGACCTAAGTACTCACTCTATCAACAAACCAGAAAGGGTTACAAGAGACACTGGGTAGCACATTATCTTGGCCAAATATTCCACGGTGATATCCTGATCCTTAACCGAATTTACGTAGGAAAATCTCAAAAATACTAAACTTTAACTCAACAAAACTGACTCGAAAGCAAAATATCTGCAAAATATCTGGTTTATTTAATGAAGTTATTTAATGAATATCATTCTAAAAATGTAGGGATTCGATTCACGCGATAGGTAACCAATTTAAGTAGTTCTCCGAACTGAAGGTAGCTCTGAAGTAGAGTTAAGGTAGCAGGTAGGTCTAATTTTCCATATAGATTTTTATTGCAAAGAACAGGTAAGGGTTTATGAATTTTTACTCTCTCTCTCTCTCTCTCTCTCTCTCTCTCACTCTCTCTCTCCCTCTCNGAATCGATTCTCGGGGTAACTGTGCGCGAAATATTTAAAGATTTAAATTTGGATTTTCATATAATTGATTCTAATTATTTTAACCGAACAAAACTGTAATTACTTGAATTCAACGCGAAACTGAGATGGCTGAGCGGGTCTTCATTCCATCTACAACCGGAATAAGGTAGCTTATCTACAGAGGGCACTCTTCGGAGAGGAGTTAGGACTTTACCAACGAAAACTAAAACGCAAGCTTAACTAAACTAAAAACCCAATGGCGATTCGTTTCGACGACAGGGCAATCGCCTCCACGGCCTTCCAACTGAAAGTCCTAACAGTCTCCCTCAAGGGAGCGCAAGTATTTCAACTCGACCTAAGTACTCACTCTATCAACAAACCAGAAAGGGTTACAAGAGACACTGGGTAGCACATTATCTTGGC
>NW_021680430.1:0-21046 GCF_001412515.2 Diachasma alloeum
GCACGATTAATAAGTATTTTCCCGGTTTAATCCCTTTTCTCAGCAAAAATCCGCAGACAAACGCCAAACCCTCCATTCTCTGCCAGTGACCAGCCGCCATGATGAATGTGCGCGGAGCAGTTGCGCCAAAGAGGATAGACTAAAGTAGATGCTCAGATCTCGGGGTTTCGGTGACCCCTAGCCAGAATTAGTACGACCCCAACGGAGGGATAGCGCCACGGTCGTATCTGACGGCTGGCCGTGCTGCCTGTGCCGGTAACTCGCCAGTAGCAGTCCCGCTGTCACAGGGATAGTTTTGGAGGATATTTTATGCTCTCCTTGTCCTCAACATGTTCTCAATGTTTTTCAGGTAATTTATTTCCTGGCTAATTACTATTAAAGAATGAAACACAGACGGTGTGATGGAGAATTAAATTCCCCATCAATCGATCCCCGTTGCATCCCTTAATCTCTATAACAAAAAAATAAAAAATGCCATGAAATTCAGGGACTAGTAAGAAAAATAATTTTTTCGCGGCGCACACTGACTTTTTATCATTCGCCCGCGAATTAAAAATTCACTTCTCTCCCATCAATTAATCCTCTTTCATCCCTCAATCTCAATTAGGAGGGGAGAGGTGAATTTTTAATTAGCGGATGTCACTGTGCGCCGCGAAACTATTATTTTTCTCACTGGCCCATGACTTTTGTCGTAGTTGGTATTTTTTTTGCTACAGAGATTAATTGATGGGGAATTTAATTCTCCATTTTTTCTACCACTTTTCTACGTGTATTGGTCTAAACCCGATAAAATTATATTATATCGCGCTGCGTGAGAACATGACTTTAAAGAAGAAATGAGTTCAATAGATAGACAACTCTGTGATTTAACTCATTGACAGATGGACGTACCTATTTATTGTTGATGTTGTTGTTGATTGAATTAACAAATAATGGTTTGGAGGATCTGTACGTGTGTTTTGGGGAGAACTTGTAGGTAGGATATACTGGTGAAACTTGCTGGTAAACAATTGAACACACCGTTATCTTTCCAACTTACGTGTAGTTGATATTTGCATTTGCATATTAATCTTACATCAAGTAGTGAATAGATCATTGTCTGGTTGGATGATACACTCGATATTTGGCGTTAGCGAGCAACGGAGCGTGTACCCATACATAACATTTTTTTGAAGGCCAGACGGAATTCGGGTGAGAAAATTGTATAAATTATGGGATTGAGGGTACTATTAAAATAACCTAGCCATAGAAAGACGCTAGCTAATAGTTCAGGTGGATAACAAACAGTACAGATAGCTTGGAGTAGGGTAACAAAGAAAAATGGAAACCAACATGCCACAAAGGCACCCGTGATTATGGCAAGCGTCTTAGCTGCCTTTCTCTCACGCTTTGCTTCGATTGTTTTTGTGATAATTTGTGGCTGCGAACTTTGCACCACAATTGCAGTGGATGCGGTTGACATTATAGTCCCCATTGTAGTTGATATCGTTGTTATTGTTGTTGATACCGATGTTGCTTGTACCGTTGTACTGCCATCATATGATGTTTTCTCTGGTGATGCTGAAGAATGTTCTGGCGTAGATCGTGTTATTGTAAAAGCAGTTGACTCTTCAAGTGTTCTGCATTTGGATAAGAGACAAATTCACATTATTTGTCTAGTCTCAAAAATCATTAAATATACAGAAATATTAGATATCCAGAAATTATTATCAATAAATACAACGATGTAAAGTTGAAAAAATTTATCGAATCCGAATAATATGCCACCTGCGTTTAACGAGTTTGAGAAGTCCATTTCCCTGTCGGGATTGATGAACTTTGGTTCCAGGGCGTTTCCTTATACGCTTCCTCGCTTCTTGGAATATTCTCCAATATAAGAACAGAATAGCTAAGAGGGGTACGTAGAATGTGGCGCATGTTGCAAAGATCTGTGAATTGGATATGATGATAGTTAAACTTTAGTATCACAAGATGAAAAGTAAACTTTTAATTGTATGCAATCATGAGGATAATATGAATTGGAAATTTACCTGATATGCAGGATCTTGGGAAACTAGACACTTTCCCTGAGCAATACGCTCCATATAGGCGGGATCTTTCCATCCAAATTGCGGTGCCAACGAGACCACTAAAGACACAATCCAGACACCAACAATTAGTAGAGAGATTCTCTTTGGATTTCTTCCCTGAAAATATAAAAAGTTATTTTCACTTTTTAATGATAAGCCAAGTTTTCCTTCTACCAAGAACAACTCCGCGAATTAATGAAAATTACATATGGATATATAACCGAAACCTAATTGTAACCTGAATATTTTTGATATCCGTCACCGCCCAATATCTGTCAATAGCAATTGCTACCAAATGCAGTATTGACGCTGTGCAACACAGAACATCACTGCTCGTCCATATGTCACATAGTTCGGGGCCCAATGACCATCCTGAATTTATCTGAAATTAAAAATTTAAAAACTGAGAGTATATCCTTTCTTTTGATTATTTATGATGTAACGATCCTGAAAATAGTATCAACAGCATACAGCTGTTAACTCGAATTGAGCTGTTCCATGTTAATATTGTGTTTAAATTTTGAATGTTCAATGTCAACATCATATATTTTATCACAGATAAAAATCAATTTCAACTCAACTCAACTCTCCATTTAAGCGTGAAACTATTTAGCTTGATCCTACCTGTACAGGTCGGTTCTGAAGCGTACCTATTCCTTCTCCATTTGCATGAATGTTTATTCTTTATTAGCTTTGGCATTTGGAATTGGAGTAAAGCAATTGATTCCCTAATACTTTTTCTAATAGTGAAAATTTTCTGACAATTGTAGCTCTCTGGAATACTTTACGAATTTAATATTAAAAAAATGATGACGATGATGCTGATGATGATGATGATGATAATAATAATAATAATAATAATAATAATAATAATAATAATAATAATAATAATAATAATAATAATAATTTGCATGGTTAGTATGATGGAATTAGTTGGTGGGATATATTGAAATCTATATATATATAGATATATATATACCTCGTAAACAGCGCTGAGCGGCATAACTAGGCAGGCTACCATGAGATCAGCTACCGCAAGACTGATGATTAGGTAATTTGCAACGGATTGTAAATTTCTGTCCAATAGAATGGCTGCTATAACGAATACATTTCCTGTAACAATTTGTTTCCCTCCTTAAGGCATCTGTAAACTGATTATTCAATATTGATGGCGAGGGAAGATTGCTTTTCCAATGAATATATTTCTGAAAAAATCCACCTATTCACACTATCATCATAAAATGATGAAAATTTTTATTTTTCCTGACAATCCATATTTTCATCGTTGAATATTCCATTGTATTAATATTTACACTAGTACAAATATATATGTGATTGTTTCAAAACACCCTTAGATATGAAATTATTCAATGTAATTATTTTTAACTAACCGACAATAGTAATGAGGATCAGGAGCCCCAGGAAAATACCTGTAAGTACCATTGTCACCTCTTCCAACGGCAATCCATGATCGGTAGTTGTTCTGTTCCCAGCAGAATGAATAGCCATTATTAATATCCTTTTCAATATTCATTACTGTAAAAAAGGATTAGTCATGATAGTGAGAGTAGCCTTAGAATAATTCTCAAGAGTATGTACGCGATGAACGCATGCCCATTTCTCATCTCTATCATCATCATCATCATCACCGTAGTCATCTGTATCTGTATAAATTGAGTGTCATTGAATAGTTGTAGCTTGTCCTCCTCAGTCTACCTTCAAGCCACTCTACAGAATTCTTGACAAATGTTGATTCCACCCGAACATGATGGGATATTCCACTAAATAAATTTCATGCCCCATGGCTATTTGAGGTAAATTTCCCTATCATCTGTCCCACACGCTCTGGATTCATACTTTTTCGTGTTCTCAATTGCTTACTAGGAACGTTTTCACATGGATATTTTTCATCCATTCTTATGCCTCTCTGATGATATATACGGTGATTTCATGAATATCTGCTGTACCTGCAAATGACAAGTGACCATAATACACAATAATTCCATAATTATGAGTTGAAGGAGTCTGAAAGTTATAAAAAATCAATTACTTTTTCCTTTTTCCTCGAATGCAATGACGTATAGACACACTATAATGAGGAGTAAATAAACAAATGTAATTGATTCAGGACCATTTGCTTCATTGTAAACATGACATTGTCAAAAAACAATAAGAAAAAAAAAGTACAGAATAGTTGACGTTCAAATTGAGAATTCGATCAAATAATCAAATTGTCAGAAATTATCGAAACAGGACTGACAATATGTATAATAATAATATAATAAACATACAACGATCGAAATAAAATGATCATCTCATGCATCACTTACTGTAAAAGCAGAAAATTTCACGTTCGCCCATAAGAAGATTCATCTTCATTTCAATTTAATCACCTTTTTGAAAAGACGATTGGGACTATAGGAGAAGTTTACCAAGGCGATGACACTATCCTCTTCCTCTTTCAAAATGGCGGCACTTTGGAAAAAAAACTACACTTAGAAAACGCATTATTCGCTATTACAATACTCCATTAATAACTGTTATCATCACATCCATAGATGGAAATTTTTATTCAATTGAAATATACTAGTTTATTATTAGTTTCATGGCTGAAATAAAGGTGGACAGATCTCAAATTGATTCATACCATTGATTTCCGCAGAATTATTTTCAGCATATATAATGCAAACAGAGATCTACAACTATTATTAATTAGTCTATGGAAAATTTTTAGGTATCTCAACATAATATATTATTATTATCAATGTTTCCAAATGACAAATGACATTTGGTCGTCTCCAAATGACAAATTAAATAACTCAATCGAATAATAATGATAATAATAATGATAATAATAATAATAATAATAATAATATTAATAATAATAGAAAGAGCATGAGGGAAAAAAATTGTGACCATGTTTTTTGAAGCAACAATGTTCAACGGCCAATCTACACGTCATCAATACTTCCGATAATAAGATTACATGGCAAGCTTCTTTGATGATTATGAGTCATATATTGCATGCATGATCGTTGTCAGGAAATGAGCATTATTATTTTCAGGAATTGGTTCAAACTATAAATAAGAGCATTCATGAAAGAAAAAAAAAACTATATGAATTAGTAAAAGAATATATTCAATTGGTATTTTTTAAATTTACATGCTGTTTATATTTTTTGTTTATTTGCACATAAAACCATGTGAGATTATGAATAACAGATATAAAACAACAACTAGAGGGAAAATAAAATTACACTTGTTTTACTTCTCAATTGACGAAAGAATGTTTATATTTCACTCATCAATTATTTTTTTTATTCACTCATTGATTAAAAAAAAAGAAAAAAATGTTATATGGATCACTCAATTTTCAGACGAATTTGTTACAATTATGTTGAAATAGTTTTCAGAATGTTTTAATATCACCAGAAAAGAAAATCGTCTAAAACAAAAAAAAAATGATGAAAATTGAATAGTATACAGTTTGTACTATTTTTCAAAGTATCTTATCACAAGTAATGGCAATAATCGATGATGAAACTGAATTTTATGCAAAGTTGGAGTATCACAACCGTGTGCTATCTCTGATTACGACTCCAATCAACGAACTAAACGATACATTAGTATGGATATATGAGGGAGAGTGCTCTCTGTATACACTAGTCCCACTAGCCTAGCCCATACAAGTATAAAGAAACAGACGGAATTGGAGTGTATATATACCATATACCATATACCATACTGCTTGGCGTAAAGAGTAGCAAAGGGGGTAGAGGGAGGAGAACTGCGCAAGCGCGTATGGGGGGTGTTGGCTTTTCCGTTTCCGCATTTTCTTTCTCTCATTTTCACCAACTTCATATACGATTTTTGCCTTTTCTCCAGCAATTCCAACCAACAATCGGGGGCTGTTATCAATTGATCATAGTTCTGACAGTAGGTTTATTATTATATTATAAAATGACAAATTCAAGAGAAATTATTTTGCCATTTGTAGGACACATATTGGAGAAAGCCATTTTGGAAATGTAAGATTGAGACTGTGGTAATTTGCCGAAATTGTTTATGAATCGTGCAATAAATATTCATAGCAAAATAAACGTTGATTTGAAAGTTTCATCATAATATAATAAATTTTTCTTCTATTCTTGTATTGTATTGAAATTGTCTATTGCAGTATTACAGTTTTAATCAATGATTATTCAATTGAAATAATAAGTAAGAAAATATATTTTATTTTTCTAAATAAATTTTAGATTGGCTATATATTTTACCCCCATAATCTTACTTTCTAATTACTGAATAGTAGCATAACTCTGATGAAAATATCGACATATTGAAGGTGTGAATGAATAAACACAATCAATAATATAAAATAATAAATTGACATTGAAAAAATGATTTACACATCAGCCATGTGCGATTCAATTACTTTTATTTTCTATAATAATGTAGAGAACATGATTGTGGCCAGCTACCTACATAATCAGCGTGTCAATTACCATTTGTTGAAAAAGTTGTGTATAATTAGATGTATGGATGTGCCACTTTAAGCTCTAGGTTAATAATAATTTTACACTGCCGTGAACAATGTGGAGAAAATTGCCGCCGTGTCCCCTAATAAAAAAAATACAGTTTCTACTCTATCGACGTTAACTGATATGAATCAAAAGATTATTTACCATAAAGAAACCTACTATCTATCTGTTTTACCAACAAACGTACATACTCAAATTATTTTGTTACGCCACCACTAGGAAGGTCGCATTCTTGCTGGATCGGCAGGACAGAGGACAGACAGGGAGACAGGTATTGTGATTTTCGTTTATCTGTGGTTTACGTTATTTTTTACAAAATTATTATTTGTTTGAGAAAAGGCCAATGGTTATCAGTTGTTTTTTCGTGGTACTTGGTGGTACTAATTTGAGCACAAGAATTTTGCAAGAGGAGGAGGAGTTTTTGGGGAGTTGAAAACTTGTGACAAGTCCAAAGAATCAACAAATGTTAAGATGGTTCGATATGCAGTGCTTAAAGGACTTTATGAACTCGATAAGACAATTGGTTGTGGTGGTTTCGCCAAAGTTAAACTCGCTACACATATTGCAACTGGAGAAAAGGTAGCCGTTAAAATAATGGAAAAATCAGCACTGGGTGTAGGTGTATTCCTATTTTTATTTATTTATTTATTTATTTATTTTCTTGATAGAAAACAAATGATTGGCAATAAATGATTAAATGATATTTCATTAATACAGGATGACTTGCCAAGGGTTAAGCTTGAAGTTGATGCCTTGAAGACATTGGTTCATCAACATATTTGCAGACTTTATCAAACTATTGAGACGGAGAGTCATTATTTCATGGTCATGGAGTATTGTTCAGGTGGTGAACTTTTTGATCACATTGGTAAGATTAATATGGTATTAATTAGGTATTGTTATAAAGAATCATGAAATTCATTTTTCCTCATATTAATTGACATTGTTGTTCATGTTGTAGTTGAAAAAAACCGATTGTCTGAAACTGAGTCTCGAAAGTTTTTCCGACAGATTGTATCAGCAGTTGCATATCTTCATAGTTTAGGTTTCGCCCATAGAGATCTAAAACCAGTGAGTCGCGTTAATATAATATGGCAAAGTCATTACAAAAAGTACCTTTATTGCGTTGCTTTGATTTGTAGGAAAATATTCTACTGGACAAAGATCAAAATTTGAAATTGATAGACTTCGGACTCTGCGCCAAACCCAAAGGTGGTATGCAGGCTCACTTATATACATCTTGTGGATCTCCAACTTATGCAGCTCCAGAATTAATTGTTGGCAAAAAATATTTAGGTATTTTAAGTATTTTCCAGTGTCAAAATGTCAATCCATGTTTTGTTTTTAAATTAAATTAAAATTTCAATCTCTCAAACAAAATATTCTATAATTAAAAACAAAATGACCAATTAGTCGTTATTTTTCCTAGGATCAGAAGTTGATATTTGGAGTATGGGAGTGTTATTGTATGCACTTTTGTGCGGTTTTCTTCCATTTGATGATAACAGCATTGAAAGTTTGTATAGAAAAATCCTTGTAAGTTGTTTTTATTTATTATTGCTAATAGTAATACCTACTATTAACTAGGACTTGTACATTTTTTTGTCTTTTTTAAATTGTTGCAGAGCGGTAAATATGATGAACCCAGTTGGTTATCAAACGGTAGCAGGAGATTAATACGTGCAATGCTGCAAATTGATCCGAAAAAAAGAATTACAATTGAGGAACTCTGCAGCCACCCTTGGGTAACAGCTGGCTTTTTAACTCCGGTGACTGTTGTCAAAAAAACCAATGTAAATGCCTGATAATTCATCTGTATTACTTTTACTCTTATTCAATTTTTTATTATTAATTATAAATTATATAAACATAATAGTTGGAACGAAACGATGAGGTTTTGAACACAATGTCAGCCATCTGTGCTGAATCAGCGGGAGATGTATGGAAAGCCCTGTCGAAAAGTACAAGGACAGATTACACAACTGCTACGTATCTTTTGCTGCTTGATCGAAAACTAAGAGGATTGTCATTGCGCATTTCGAGTGCTTCCAGGCCTCATTTCCGACGTCAACCCGTAAGTATTCTACAACAATACATAATTATCATATATCAATGATAAATTATAATTTATAATATAACAGGATGGAGAATACTTGGGCGCACAGATGGTACCTTCATTAAATAATTTTATAACTCAATTGGATCAATCACCGAGCAATAAAGAGCCTAGGAAATCTCCTAATAATGGCAAAACATACAATGTTTTATCTCAGACCCCAGAATCTGGTGAATATGATATTTATTGTCAATTAGTTTTCCTGTAAATTTACCTTAATCTAATAATTGGCATTTTTTTTTTCAGAGAAAGATCCACTTAAGAGTTTCATGGAGCCACCCGCACCCGGACGAAAAAGGCTTCGTTCCAGAGAAGAGGACGATTCATCTTCACCCGGTGAGTTATCTGCATTATACAAAAGCAATTAAACTTACAATTACTTTCATTACGGCTTGTTTCTAATTTGAAGAAAAGAAAAAGAAAAGTTGTAATGAACCTAGTTAGTAGAGACTTGAGATGATACTGTGTGCATATCATTTTTGCAATACTTTTCACTACAATTTTTCAACACTTGCACTCATGATATTTATAAAATTAAATTATTCAGTTCCTGTGAAAAGAGCTGGTGATCACAAGGGAGCCGTAACACCGTCAACTCCTGTCCCATCAAATTCCAAGTAAATAGTATTCTTAATTGGTGGTGAAATTTAATTTTTATCTGTTGTATAATGAATTATCATCAACATTTTTTCTTCTTTCTACTGCAGGGAAATACAATCAACGCCTGGTAGTGCTAAAAAAGTAATAATGGGCTTGGAAAGAGGATTGAATAAAATGAGATGTGTACTGACACCAAAACGACGTATAAAGAATGAAGAAAATAATAATCCAGATCAACCGATTGTATTATCGGGGAAAGGTCTTTGCAATATTTCGTCTACGTCTAGTGATTCTCCAGAATATGTATTGCAACAGCTTCGACGTGCCCTGCAGAGAAAAGGAATTTTTTGTCGACAAAAAGGTTTTACTCTGATAGGAGGAACAGAAAGTGATGATACAGAGAATGTGAAAGATGTTGCTGCTGTTGCTGTTAGACCGTTCGCTTCGAGGAAAGCATGTCGATTTCAATTGGAAGTATGCCTATTGGAAGGAGTTTGTGATGGAAAACTATTAGTCGGAATACGCAGAAAAAGGCTAAAAGGAGATGCCTGGGTTTATAAACGTGTTTGTGAACAAGTTTTAGCCCTTGCTGCTGAGCACCCACCATCCAATTCAAACGAACAAACCAATTCAAATTGTTTAATTTAATAATTCAATGACTCTCGTCTGTGTAACTTATTGTCCATGCATTCCATGTTTTTCACCATGTGCCCAAGAGAGGAAGAAAATGATACTTGAAATAAATTTTTTTATTGTCTTTATATGAGTTTTGGAATATTTGGAATAAAATGCCGAGAGAGAGAGAGAGGGGAGGGAAGAGGGGGGAAGGAAAGTGAACAAAGAGCGGGAGAATTTTTCATATCCAGTTTAGAACATCATAAAATTCAACAAGACAAATTCTAGTTGAAGCATTCGGTTCGGATGATTGTTCGGAATATATTGCATCTATAACTAGAGTTTTCAGCTTTATGTTACAGATACCAGCCAGAGTATCGCGGCTTGTTTGATCCGGGCTATTTGTCGGCTCCATGACTAGCGAATAGACAGGTGAAGTTATAAAATCATGCCAAATCGATCAGCATAAAGTGGATAACGCTTCCATTTTATTTTATGGATACGCCAGTTACGTTCTTTCATTCTGCACCGCCAAATGGGTGAAACGAGTGTTGGTATCGCGTGTGACTCCTCTGTCTCTCTCTCTCTCTCTCCCTCCAAGACTCGGTAAGCATGGCAAACGATGCGGCATACATGAAATGCACCGAGTTTGTTGTTTACTGGTAGACTGGCGAATAAAAAAAGAAGGTTCAATTTCTAGCAACAATGATTTTTTTCAAAGATTGTTGAGAGAGAGAAAATTATATAGCACGACTCTTTACGGAATAATAAAAAGTGAGTATATCCTCGGCGAAGGCCAATAGTCACTTGTTCTGGCACTTTTGATACAGTGTCGGTACAGTGTCGGATATGAGCAGCTAAGGTAAAGTAAGTCAGGTAAGGATGGCACGCGCGGCCTGTTCTATCGCTTCCGGGCATCAGCGTGCTCGCGAGCCGCGGCTAATTGCCCTTTAATGCGCAAGTGCGTTGGCTTTTCTATATGCCTTTCGCGATTCGCGGACCTAGATTTAATCCTACGAAATCCTTGTCCAGTAGTTGATTTCGGTTTGTGCTCAATAAAACAAAGCAAAAAATTTTAATAATGGTTCTTCTTCTTCTTCTTCTTCTTCTGTATGACGAAAAATATTATTCCTAAAAATAGCAACAGAATACAAGTTCATGCATATGCAATTCGCATATGAAAGCTTGAAAAAAATGAATATGTAAGTCTGTTAACACAACTAGATGAAGCCATCTCCCAAAAAGTTATCACGTACTGAGAGAAGAAATAACGTCTAATTATAATGCCACTGTATTAGAAAATTTTCTTCTTTTTCACCGATACTAGTAGAGTATTCCTACCAAATATACATTTTCCGCTCTCTTGGATGATATTTTCGAATGATAGCTCTTTTGTACTCATGAGGATGGTATATTATAGTAATAAAAATACTATTGCGACGGACGTTGTATTCTATAAAAATTGTTGGGCCCCTTATCGCAAAGCAGATAGGAAACGGAACATTAAATCGAGTCCGCTGAGGGCGGGGTGTTTCGGTGGGTGCATTTGAGATTTCCTGTGTACATCGGGGCGTCCTCTGAATACCTTGAGAAAGAATCGTTTTCGACGAACGTTCATCATTAAAGCGTATAAATTTTTCTCAAGTTTTCTCCTTTCAATTTTCATTATATTAGGAAACAAACAGTGAGCGTCTCTGAATTAATACCCTATTGACTCTTTAATGTGATGAAAAGAAAAAAGTGGCATATCGATTTATAATCAAGGCAACAGTGAAAATTTGTATATAATGGTGCTATATACATATCTAATGTAGGTGAGCTATACATAATAGAGATATTATAAAATACACTACCAATAGTTTCAATTGTATGGAAATATATATCTCTGGATGAAGACACTCTCATTCCCTAACAACTAATATGCGCTGCATCCTGCTTTTATGATTTTTTCAAATCAGCCGAATGATTTTGACTCAGTCTCGTGAATTTTTCAGGTGATTATTTCATTTCTTTCATCAAAGGGATGTGTCACAATAAATTGTGAGCCATGTTTTCGATTTTTTTTCAACATGCTACCAATACATGATAATTCCATCGACACTACAACCCCTTCAGAGAACGTACGAAGAAGGAAATACCGGAGGAGGGTAAAAGTTGGAAAAAAAAAAAAGAGAAAAAATGGTCAAAGTAAGAGGAAGAAAGAACGGGGCTGTATTCGCTGACTGTGACGCTTTCCGGTCAGGTGCCGCCCTGACGCTCCTACTTCCAATTTGAAGACACGGAGGTACTCGTCTCCACCAACGTTCCCAACCCGCCAAAAACTGACAAAATATAAAATATCAGTTAATTATCACATAATTCCATCAATTTTCTTACCGGCCGTTTTTATGAGAGTATCAAGTTTTTCACCATTTATATAAATTTAAATAAATTAAATAAATAAATGAATTGATGATGGAAAAAGAAAAGAAAAGATTACTGACACATCGCATAGCGCGCTATTTATATTTCCCAACTCTTGTTATTTTTTCTCGTTATTCATGTAATGTAACTCTCGTCCATTGCAATTATCTACACCTCGAGAACCCTTGACACAATGGCAGCGGCCAGAGTTTCACTACAATTATCCGTCCAAAATCTCTTGATGGTAACGTGGCGATGGGGGAAGTGGGGTAAAAAGGAGTAAGAGAAAAAGGTAGAGAGGAACTTCCTGCGCCGAGTGGACAATGACCACTTGCCGCAATGGTAGCCCCGCGATCCTAATATCTGGCCGGCGATCTAGTTCGCGGAAGTAGGTACGCGTTGTGAGCTACGCGGGTGTAATAATGTATGTATGTATGTGTGTGTGTGTGTGTGTGTGTGTGTATTTTATGTATAGTGAACGGGATGCGCGGGTCTTTCATGGCTGGAAGAAGACGGAATATGGTATACGCTGAGGGGGGTATATGGCGATGCTTGGCGATGGGGAGGGAGAGGACTCCAGCGAGCTCGTGCGGAGGCCTTTCTGGAAGGAGGATATGATGGCTCGTGGCGTTATGCTCTGCGAATCGTTATGCTCCTCGGGCACCATCGGACCATAAGCGAGGCTACTTCACTCGACTCTCCGCGCTAGCCACGTTTCTCATTATTAACACATCGGCGCCGACCGTGCCCTCCAAATAAAGCCACGAAAAATCCCAGCTGTAGAGATTTTTTTCTCTCTTCACTTGTTACCGAAAATTATTCCAACATCACCGCGTATTTACCGGATCTGAGGCATGGCATCGTCGTTACACCTGCTCTTTATTCTTATAGCTCCAGTGATTTTTCAATTGACGATAGCTCCATTTTTATCATCATTCAACCCTAAAAACAATACATTTCTCAAGTCCCATAACAATTTCAAAATTATCAGATCATGATATGGAACACATCAATCGAGATGCAACACAATATTTCTTTACTATTGTAATAATACATTTTTTACCTTGATACATCATCAGCAAACTCTGACGTACACCTATCTAGGCACGAGCCAAGTGTTTGCATAGTTTGTCAGGGGTTTTGTGGCGAAGGAGGCGAATATGCCCGAAGTCTCTGACCCGCAGTTCCTTTGCAGGGACGGGGGAGGCGTTCAGCATGCGTAAGGAGCGTTATATCGTGTGGCGAACGAATAAGAAAGTCTATAGTTAGTCGGCACGATGGCTTTATCGTTTGTGTAGGACACCAACTCAGGTGTGTTGGGTGAAGAAGGAATAAACCAGCGCGGGTTGGTGGACGAGGGGGTGTATTGCCACGCGCTACCTATCCCGCGCCTCCTACATGTCTCAGAGCCTCTCCGTGCCGTAATATAACAACGACTCGTCATACTCTGCTTGTCAGCGCACACGATAATTGTGTTCATTACAGTTATTTAAAAAGAACTACGAAGGATAGTGAAACAAAAAGGGGAAAAAAACACTAATATATGAAATGGAAAAAAAAAACAAAAAAAAAAGAAAAACGCATAGCTTTGAGATTATATTCGTCATTTAGTTTAATTGTTTTTCGAGTAGTAATGAAAAATACCATTTATTTATTCATTTTCGCTTTTTTTTTGGCAGCTCTGATAAGGACCATTCCCATAGCGATAAGCCATATCACCATGTTGCACGTGGCCATAAATTTTATGTCCAGATCGTCAGCGGGCTGTATATGAAAAAACATATGAGACAGTGGCATGTATACTTCCGCATTTGTTTAATATAAAAAGAATAATAATAGCAATGATAAGTTATATACTGCTGAATACTTGAGATCAAGTTTATCACCGAATCCTCCTCACGGTGAAAGCACGCGCATGGCATTTTTAATTCTTTCTCCTCTCCACTTTTTTCTTATCATTGCGAAAAATGAATGAGTCCATATACAGAATGTAAAATGAGAATTACTTGTATTACTTGTATCTTCTCTGAAAAATAATTTAAAATGCTGATGGAATTTAATAGACGAAAAAATGATACGCTCAAGCAGAAAAAATTTCAAGCACACGATTGAATATTCTTGGGAGATATGATTTAACACAGAGTTTGGTACCTCATCGTACAAAGTTGTCGCAAGACAATGCAGCATTGTGTTTCGTGTTCTCGGCTGGTGGCATCTAGCCACTGTAGTAGTCATACCTTTCGCGTGATGTTTATTATCTCCAAGTTGTGAAAAAATGGAAAAAACTAGCGCAAAGAAAAAGAAGGGAAAAATAGATAGCACTGTTATATTCTCCTATATGTTATCAAATACATCATGAGCATACTTTTCTTGGATGAGTTTTTCACATGCACAATATACACTCAAACACTGTCCACTCGCATTTCATTAAAAATATACTTACAAACATAATCTAATAATAAATGCATAATGAGGGAAAATAAATAATGTCAAGTGGCGATTTATTTCCATGAAAATTGAATTTGGCAATTTCAACAAAACAATACCATTCCGGTGTTTGAAATGCAAATTTATAGGAGTCGAAAAAAAAAAAAAGAAAGAAAGAAAGAACCACCGTAAGGGCATTATAATTTATATTACTACATGTGGCAGCAGCACTTCCGGCGAGAGCATAGGCGCAGTTCCGGTCAACTCGGGTTGGAGATCCTACATCGCCAGATTATGAGCCCACAGTCAGGGGATACAATGGATCGTCTGCCTGACTAATACGTCAGCAAGAATAATCCCCCTCCTCGTGTTATTTTCTTCTACGCAGCGATTATGCACAAATTCTTTTTTCACTACTATTTTTCATGGAGAAAATTGTATTTTTAAATAATTTTTTGTCCAATTTGTTATTGTGACAAAAAGTATCCAGATTTAGTGTAATCCACAATTTTTTCAATAATTTTTTGAAACCGTTGCAAAATTTGTTTTGCCTCTGCTGGCGACTTGGATTTAAAGATTGCTTGGGTGTACGATGCAGTTATGTTGGAAACTAAATTCTGGGCTTTTTTATGCACAGCTTGAAGAGATGCTGTTGAATTTTCATTAATTAACATTGCCGCCTCACTAACTCCCTTCTTCACCAATTCCAACAAATTGCTATCATCGTGTTGAAACTTTCTATTCTTAATAGCAGTCAACATTTTCCGCACATCCAAATCATTGGCTAAATATGAGAAATGAAAAAAGAGATGACAAATTAAATATAGGAGAATTGACATTTTCTCGTAAAAAAAAAAAAATTCTCTTCACTGAATACTCACCGGATTCTACTGCCACACCATCTAATAAGGTAATGGTTTTTGTTTTTTTAATCGAATCTGCAATGAATAATACAACGAGCAAACTAATGTGAATCTTCATCTTTGACGATTTGATCGATTTTACTTGTCGAATGAGAAACCTTTTTCTTTTATATATTGTGGCGATACATTGATTCCATTGAAGAGAGTAGGGATGTTATGCAAAAAATACTATTTAGAAATGATAAATTGTCTTTTTCTTTGATGACATTCAATGCAAAGTAAGAGAAAGTCAAGTAAACCATTATATATGAGTATAATCATACATATATGTGGCATTCACTCGCATTTTATTTCTATAATTTCCATAAATTAAGGAAATAGTATTCCGAAAAATTACGTAAATTGCTAGAGGAAATCTGAAAAGGGTGTATATCAATTCCTTTTATAATTTTCCATTTTGAATGTACAATGCACTGTTGTCCCTTTTCAATGAAAAGGAAATTTCTCTGGTAGTGATTGAATATGTCGCAAGCAACAGGTTCGCGCGTTTTTCTGTACCATCCATATAGGATTAATGTCCGTCTCCTGTGGTACAAACTGCATAATACCTATCCTCCATATATATATATATATATATATAGTCTTCCAGTGAGGGAGTGCATCCAGCCATGGTTCCTGTTCACCGATTTTTACCCCCTTCCTCAGCATTTCACTGCCTCCCCCAGTTAAATTACGTATGCTCTCTGACTTTTCGTTAAATGCTCGGTTGGAACTCGTAAAATTATTTTATTAATTTTCTCATTTGTTCGCTAACACGAACAGTGATTACTTTTATTCTGACCTTACCGTTGGCTCCTATTTTCATCTTTAAAAGATAAATATTCGATCAATAAACGGACAAATAAATTGGTACGTCATTAGACAAATATGTATTACTTTTAGTTCTTGGATGGCAATTCTAAACATGTGCGAAAATGTTGAAAAATTTGCCATGTGGAATATCTCCTATATACAAAGTATTGAGGATATTTATCTAAATTTCAAACACTCTAAAATCTATCCATCTTTTTGTTAATTAAAATATTTCCATATTTTTCCCCTATTTTTTGAGGAAAATAGTTAATAGCAGGAAATTACTACTAGATTTTTTTACCGGCAACACAATATCGATGTCCTTTGATATAACTATTATTCACATGTTTATCGACATCATTGAAATAATGAAAAGTAAAAATAAAAAAAAATCAATTATTCAACCCTATTGGATATATTATTATAATTAAAATGAATTTTCTTACATTATTTCTCAATAACATCTCACTAAAAATTATTTTCATTCTTAAAATGGCCGTCAGATATCTTCCATTCTAACGATTTCTCTTCGCCATAATTGTGTCAAGTTTCATGGTTTTTTTTTAGTTCTTTTCTGCCTAAAATTACGGTTTCTCAATTAAAAAATCCACCAGACATTTATTTGGCTTTCAAATGAAATCATGGACAATTGAAAGTACTATTTCAACACTAATATCAATGATCATGTGATCATGACTTGGTGAGTAGAACAGAAACAACTCATTTTACGAAATTCAATGGGAAAAAAAAATTATCCACTAGAAGAGTCATTGTGTGACATTGCTGGCTAAACCTTAAACCCTCATATTTTTACCACCTTGTCAACAACATAAGAAATATAAAAGCTTTACCTCTGAGGATAGGTCTGCAAAACTTATGTCAAGCTTTTATTTTCTCTCTTTCAAATCACACACTTTCTGAATGGGACTCATTCTGAATGGTGTTACTCTTATTACAGAGATGGTAGGTATTGATTGACCATGCGACAAATTCAATCTTGAATGATTATAATGAATGTTCGATTCATGTGCACTGTTCTTTCCCACTTTTCAGTTGCAATTTAATGGCTATCACAATGGTTAATGGTTACATCGCCGCAAATGGCGAATATTGAACAGCCACAAAACTCGTTTATTCTCTGATGATGCTGTTCATCTGGCGAATACTAATGTAATATCCCTTCTCGAGGAGTGAAAGGTATATATTTGAGGCATCACTGATACCCAGGAGCCGATCAGGTAATGTGCAATAATCGTCGAGTGGTCTCAACACCTTCCCGAGAGCTCTGCAGAACCAATTCATCCTTTATTCTTTTTCATTTCTCTCACTTTTTTTATGCTGCAATTCTTCTGTTCTCGTTCTCGTCTCTTATGATTGATTATTTCAACATGGAAATCATTGATGTTATTGATAATGCAAAAATTGTTTAAATAAACGAGGAGCTAGCTATACATATACATATTTTCTTTTGCCCTTATATGTGGCAAATGTTCCAGATTAATTTATGCAAGATATAAGTCTCATGAGAATAAAAAAGTAAAAAACCATTTTTGTTTCACGGAATATAAGCCGAACAAATTGGAAAATTTATACACCAAATCAATTAATTGATTGTCTACGGCAAGAGAGGATGCAGGCAGAGAAAAAGTAAGCCGCAGGTTTTCAGGTGTGCGATCTCAAACATTTATTGGATATTTAAAGTTGCTATGTCATGGCCGAACAGAGGAATAATAAGCCCTCTTCGTAGCCGGTATAGAGCAAGTAACAGGTGCAACCAGGTGTTTAGAGAGTATAGAGTAAAAAAAAAAATTATATTTTACTCACATATGAATAATTCTTCTCCATGGAGATATTACCTACTCATGTTGTCAAGAAATATGATAAACAATGATGATAGTTTTATAAATGACGTATCATTTTATATAAAAAATAAATACATTGATGATGCCGCAATATTGCCCCTTTTGTCGATGCCTACATGAAGGGCTAAATGTTATATTTCCCCAACTCTTAAGGATTCAGCGACGACAGTAAATCAACCAAGACGGTTAATTTTCTTCGGTGGAGCGCACAAATCAAAGCCGCGTAGCTTTTACCCCCAAGGGCACAGGCACATTTGTTTGATACTTCATAATTCTTCCCTGGACGGTTACTTTTTCAATCATCGTCCGATGGTCGTGGGAATGTCGTTCTTGCACTACTCTCGTCGTTCATGATGTCTGTTTTTCTGCGGAATATGACAGATGACCGATCAATCGTGATGAGGTACCGTACAACTCTGTTACCTTTTTCCACTTGTTTAGAGGTTAACTTTTTTTTCCAACGAATTTCGATACATATTCAACAAATTGAATTGAGTCTTATTCTGGTTTATCTGGCTGTGATGGCTGGTGATAGATGGCTCATCTTTTGGAGGAAGTTTTGTTTTTATTCATTTTATTCATTTTTTTGACACATTTTCTATGGAAATTACACCCTCATAAAATTCGCTCACGATTTATCTCACCATTTTTTAAATGCTAAAATAGAAATCGTAATGCGACATCATTATTGTGAAATAGAAAAGGAAAAAATTTGGAAAAGAAAAAAAACGTCGGCTTGAGTTTTCGCGAGCTCCATTTCGAAAGTTGTGGCATTAGTGCCCAATCATCGATTATGTAAAAACCAACTACAATAGCTATTTTTACAGTTTGAAAGAATTAATTAATGGGAGTATGTGAAAGCCATATTGCCATCGAAATTGAACATTTTCCTTTGGAATTGCATTAAATTTCATCATTTAGTGCATATCCTATCCTATATATATATATATATTAAAAGGGCCCACTTTGTCGATTCTATTGGTGATTTTCTTCAACGGTTAGGAGGCTTGAAAAAAACAAAAATATTTCCTTCAGATAGCCATCTGAAAATGAAATTGTTGATGTTTTTCAGCCAGGAAGTAACCAATGAGCCAAGGGGGAGTAGTAGGTAATAATGAAGAAAAAGAGACCCTAGAAAGAAAAGACCAAGAGAAGGGATAGCTATATATATATACAAACGAAGAACATGATTGTACAATATATACGGTTAAAGCGGGAGTATACTTTGAAACGAGAAGGAGAAAGATAGAGAGAGAGAGAGAGAGAGAGAGAGAGATGTAGAGAACTCAGTGTCGGTTTCCTTTGCTAGTGAGTCGGCCAATGAGAAGCCAGTGGGCGCCGCGGGTAGGAGGAGACAGTTCCGACAGCCGACGTAATCAGCCGCGGCCGTGTCTGCTGCTCAGTTGATTCAGGCCCCCTTGGCTTCTTCAATTCTCCTCCTCTATAATATACATAGATCGCTTCACCCTAAAAGTCCATATTAATGATTAATATTTTTCCACCCATCATGCCATTACCATTGGGGGTGAATTGACTGCGAATAGCACCACTCTCTATCCTCATGTATGAAATGCAACATTGATGATTGAAATATTAATTTTGCCATTTACGAGGCATCAAATGATATTCAGTATGGCTCAAGTGAATGAAATATATGTCAAATTTTCCAAATGGCGTTCCTTGTCATTTTAGAAAAATAGGAATCGATCGTCGATTCAAGGGAAAGACTTCCGCTCTTGCGGAACATTGGAAACATGACATTTCTAAGGCGCATGACATTAACCCTTTGATACGTGATGGATTATTGCAATCCACATTCGCATTTTTCTCATCAATTTAATATTGAATGATGAGTTGTAGTATCGTATACTAGACGATATTCCGGAGGACTCGTTGTTAAAACGTCAGGTGCCCATGCACAGAACCGTTGACACGAAGGGGCCGTTACACCTTGTACAAAAAATATACCTACATATGTACAGCCAGTGCGTAAAAAGAATCAGTCATTGGATGAACGAAAGTAGAAGGAACTCTTTATATATATAGTGCTTACATATGTGCTTATGCATATCCGCAATGATAATGTATGCCATTAATAAGAATGCACTATATACAAATGGTATGCGTATGTATATATGTGAAATGGGGAATGTAGTAAAGTGCACTTAAGGGCCATGTGTGCAGGCAGGCAGGCAGGCAGGCAGGGCGCCAAGGGTGAAGGGCGTTTAACGGTTGGATGGTATGGTTTTCGGCTTCTCCTCCATAGCGGCGAATACCAGCTGATTCTAACATGTGTTTCCCGCCCAAAAGAGTCTTTACATTTTATATCACCAATTCGTAAATAGTAATTCATAACACATTTGCAACAAGGGAGATCTCAGTTTCTCATGAACCTTTCAAAAATTTACATATATACACATAAAATTATGAAAATAATGATATATTGACCCAGAAACACTGCTGAGAGGTCCAGGTGTCACTTAATTGGCGTTAGTATTATAATCGATCCGCTTCAGAGTTAATTATCTCATTATTCCACCTGCTCAATATGTATATTGATATTAAATAATTTAAGAGTTTTTCACCGATTATGACCTATTGATTGTTGCTTGGAAAAGTCATTCATCTTCTTGTTTTTATAATCAAGTCGAAAAATGCTCTCACATGAACTCCCCCCCCCCCCCCCCCCCCCCCCCCCCCC
>NW_021680430.1:21923-69015 GCF_001412515.2 Diachasma alloeum
GCCCGCCCCGCTTTTTGAATTTTAAGTAGCTAATTTTGTATGCAATGGTAGTAAAGGATAGTTGGAATGAGAATTAAAATTTTCAAGCAACGGCAGTTGTAGAGTAACTCAGCTAATATATGAGATAAAAGAGGAATATTAAATTTTCGTGGGGAGTCGTTGTGGCGTGTATTATCATTACTGGAACTGAGAGACCAATGATCTATTCTAGAGGGCTGTAGTATTATACATACGAGGGGAAAAGAAATAAATTAAAAACAAAAAAAAGGGCTGCACTAGGGGAACGTTGCACCTTACACGCCGTCAGTGTAACAGGTGCCCCAGCTGTGCGTGGCCGCCGCGGCGACGGCACACCATCACGAGCAGGGCAAGTGCCAAACGACGATGCATTTTTGTATTTGAACATTAGAATCACGACTTCAATTCCATTTAGTTTGCCATCTTTCAACAGCGATGACTGACATTTAGTATAATGATGAAAAGTGAATAAATGTAGATAAATGTATGTATATGTAAAACTATGAGAGATTAATTTATATTTACCATTTTCATGTCTATCTTTATTTTGAAAAATATTGCTCATACCCTATGACTAATGGATGATTTTATGCGGATATAGGACATCCTAACAGGATGGCTGTAGGAGAGATAAATACATAATAGCGATTGGAGAAAATTTTAAACTGAGGGGCTGAAAACCATTTATATCACAAGGGATAGAACATGATGTGGTGCACTATATACAATAGCCTTTTTGTGAGTGACCATGGGGTAAAACATTTCACACGATTTGGATACGCATACTTGGTTACGAACATTGGTTACGCAGGGCGTTGATTTATAATGCTTAGTTACCAATTTTACCAAACTCGAACTTATTTATTTGATGGAGGGTGTAGTGCTAGTCCTGATGTGCAGACACCGAGGTTCCGTTTTAGTAGTACTTTCAATGCTACTATATATACCACCTATGGCCCTAAAATTCAGCGGCTATATTAATTGTGTTCAATATAATAACATGGACATTATGTATTTATTTAGGGTGCTTATAATTACAGATTTCTGACAAAAAAAAAACCATTTTCCGTATTAAAGAGGACCAAGCTTTATGAACATTGCATATCATATATGCATTCATATCATGGAGTTTTGGCGAACATGATTCGTTAACTTTTAACATCTCGCAGTAATATAGAGCGCTTCAGTTTAATCATTTAAAAAGAGAGAAATTAATAAGTAATAATTCAATGAATAATTGAAAAGTGGGAAAATGTCTCGGATCTACTAACAATACTAATTCAAAAAATGATGTACAGTGATCAATAGTACCCGACGGTCAATTCTATACCGTTCGGTGCAACAGGTCGCACCTGACAAACACTGCGTCGCTGATGCAACAGTGACAACTGTGGTATTTCACTGGATGGTATTAAAAGTGAAGGATACCGAAATAGTGAATGTGTGAGCAGGGAGTCCAAAATTTCATCAAGGGTTGATTATTCCTCTTTAGGTTACATGGAAGGCGCAATAATCTTGACTTGTCTGTCTTGGATGTGAAGCGACTTGGTCTAGACTCTAGAGGGTGGTGGGGTTGGAGGGGCAGGGAGGGAAAAAATATATATATGAAAGATAGCCAGATAAAGTGAAGGAGTTTCGGAGTGTGTTCAACAGGGAAGTATAGAGTGGAGTGAGGGAAAAAGAGATCGTGGGCCTCACTTGGCGGGGAGGTGGGCGGCGGCGCAACATAAAAATAGAAGGAGGAGGAGGTGGCGAAGGGTGTTGAGGAGGTAAAAGGAGGTAAAGAGAGGGGGAAAATGGTTAGGCGAAGCGGAGGTGAAGCGCGACCGGCCCTCCGTGAACGCGGGGCCCGAGCTAGTCCAGTCCGGGACAGCACGCCTCCTGCTGCACGCTCCACGAGGTACACGCAGCCTAGATTCTTGTTTCGAGCTCTATTCCGGACTTGAGCTCGTTTCATTCCAAGTTTTAAACTTATTTATCCGCACATTATTTCCATCAAATTTCAATAGTTTTCGGTTTGTGTTTTTTAATTTTTTTGGTTTTTCTTTTTTTTTTTCTGTCTTTTTGCCCCTTATCAAGAGCTTTTTTGGGGCGTTTTCACGTGAAAATTTTGCGAACCCTGTGATGGTTGTTGTACCAATTGTCTTAGTCGCCACAAGAGCTTGTGCTATCACGCTTCGCCAACTGTGACTGAGATTGACCGTGCGCGGTATATCAACTGAATCAGCTGGTGCGCATCCGAGGGTACAATACATCACAACACGTCCGACGGAGCGCGAAAAACGTCCACTTCACGCCCACGCGAGTGCAATCTTTTTCATTTCAAGTGTTTTAATTCATCAAGTTTTCATTTATTTATTTATTTATTTATTTATTTATTATTACTTTTGCAACTTTGAGTGATGTGCAACAATAATGGGAGCAATGATCAGTGATTGACATTATTATTCAAAGGGCCGGCAAATAATTGATATACACATTAGCTGGATCGTATGTGATATGATATAGAGTGTTTAAAAGTGATGAACCTCGGTTCTATTGTACGGGGTGTTTGTAGTGCAGAAACATCAGAGACTTTAACGCGTGATATAGAACGTCCTTCTTGGGAATACAGCGTTATCGTCCATCTATTTTTGTGGGTAAGTGTACGTGAATGTACTTACTGCTTCTTTACAAAACATTACTAAATAATTGTCAATAATATTTACATTTAATGTCCAATGATAAATTATGGCTAAATCAATCCAATTGGTAGTCAACGTGTGTGGTATTCCCATGTCTTCTCATAGCTCAGACCTCTATTATAGAATAGATTATTATAGATATACAGTGTTGTGTGTCAACTGAGTTATCCCCCTACTGCTCTGCTCAAGAGAATTGGGAAGAATTACAGTAGTCCCCTTGGTATAATAAAGTAGCACCTGTATAGACAGTGATCGTCTTTCCCCATCACATCATATAATATCTTGGAAAGGAAAATAAAATACTAAAAATACGTTTCTAATCGTTGACAGACCCTTAATAGTAGCATCTGTCCAGACTACCCTTGCCACCCTTAAACATAGAGGGAGTTTAAAAGTATATCTATCTCTCCCGTCAAGACATTATACATATATATATATATAAGCCAACGGCTTGTATATCCTCTCTACCCGTCTTGGAAGCAGTTGTGAACGTCAGGTGGTGCTCGTTATTAGGGGCTGCAAGGAGTCGCGGGATCACACGTACGACAATCAACCCCTGGTCGACCACCTACCCATACCCACCCAACTTTACGGAATATTTTATTATTATTATTATTTTCTCAGGCGACAAACCATGTCTCGTCTTGGTAGAATAAGTTTCAAGCGCCGGATGTAACAAATTGGCAGCAGGAGGATTTTTCCATTTTATTTTTTATCTTTTATCATTTTCAAATTTCCTCCAGAAAATTTGATTGTCTGATTTGTCTGAGTTGACACAAACAATTATCCACATAACTATATAGCAATTGCACATCCCCCTGAATGCCAATGCAGAGTATGAACATTCAAGAGTGCTAATCAATAATATACGTCACGGGAACTCGCAAGTCTTAACGAGTCATATGTATAAAAAAAACAAGTTAAGGATTTACTCTATGCGCGCGGACAGGGTAGGGGACATTAACTCAGCTGGATATCGGTGCAAGTAATTCATTCACTGTCATGTCATTGCGAGAATGTCGAGTGTCGTTCATATAGTGTAATAAGATTGTTTCTTCACTCATTGCTCCAGTAGCAAGATAATCATTAAATAAATCAATAAATAAATAACAAATGGGATGAAATAAATTTTGTGATGATCGTCGAGTTTGTTGAGAATGATGAGGCAAACTCATCGCCAACTTTAGAGCATAACAATTCGTCTGCTTCTCGAAAGCCTGTGAAAGAGTTGAATAAGATACGGTGTCCCATCGAAGAAGAAACAAACCGGTTCAATGAAAAAGCTCTACAGTCGCACCTCGAGGGCTTCCGCCTCCTTCGGCGTGCGTATCAATAACTGATGCTGTTCATAATCAGCACCACTGATGTAGGAATTTAGCTAAATGCTCGTATATGGCAAAGGAGTATATACTATATACTCCTTTACATATACAACAGCTACATTCCTTCAAAATTTTGCGCAAATATTTTAATATGGATTTATTTGATGTAGCCATATATGAATCGCGCCGATAAGATATATACCTCATACACTGGGGGGAATCTTGTTTCGTTTATTAGCTAGCTGTGCAGCGAGTTGGCAAGTTAGATGGTTAATTGCAGTATAGCATCGCGCTCTCCTCCGGTTATACAGTTAGCTTGCGAATAGATAGATAGATATATATATATATATATATATATATATCATATATATATAAAGGAGCCAGAGGAAGGAATGAGCGAGTGAGACACATACGCGCCGCGGTATAAGTGCGGTCAGCACTCGCGCGCGCTTTTATATCCTATATATGCCCTATACTAAGCTATACTGCCGCGGACTATCTGCGTGTACAAGTAGCGCGAATCTATTTATAGTTGGCACTCGGTATGCTCAGGTACCTCAAGTGTGTTTGTATGTGTGGGGCAACGTTTGTTCAATGTATGTACTTCAAGTTGTGCTGATGGAAGTTGTAGGTAAAAGAAAAGAGAGACTCGTGCTATTCGTAGCAGTGGACGCCGTGCCACACCTGGCCCCGATTGCATCCTACCTATCTATTCGACTTATTAGAAACTTTACTGTTCGATATACTACCATGTAGCGTTGTTACTCCACCCAGACTTGCTAGCAGCTTGAGATCAAACTATATTCACTACTATGGTGAACACAATATATAAAAAATGTTTCAACAATTAAAGTCAATAATCAATCATTCAGTGATAGTGACAGTATATGTGAGCTCAAAGAAATTCCATAATTCCTCTAAAACTTATCAATCTCCAATCAACAATGTACTACATCGATCTCACGCACCTGTTACTCGACGACGATCGTTGGCGAGATATCAATGGACAGGAGCATGCACACATTCATTTTATTCATGCCGGGTAAACCAAGGTGTCCTACCGTCCATCGTAGAAATACTAGTATATTTGTGTATGCACAAGTACATGTACATGCGAACACGTTCAAACCCGTTTTATACTATAACAGTGTGGTATGCATCTCGATAGATATAGTCATCTGTATCAATCAGGGTAGCTTCTTATTGCGCGAGACACCTTTTTTTCTTTCAATCCGAATCCGTGGCTCTCTCGTGTTAGCTCATGTGTAATTATTGATACATCAATGTTTATTGAATTATTATCCCCAATTATCGGCAATGTGAAAAAGTAAGTTTTTCACACATTTTCAATGATGCAGTAGCTTTTCG
Source organism: Diachasma alloeum (assembly GCF_001412515.2). NCBI lineage: Eukaryota > Metazoa > Arthropoda > Insecta > Hymenoptera > Braconidae > Diachasma > Diachasma alloeum. Next base: position 27,316 of record NW_021680430.1, read on the forward strand.
TGGGAATGCCTTGAAAAGACAATCAGGTGTGCTTTGCTCAGTAAAGTCAGCAGGACACATATTAGTGATATGTATACACCGCCCAGCACTTAGCAACTTTGTCACTTGTTGTCGGTCTGTTTTTTTTTCTCTCTCTCTCTCTCTCTCTCTCTCTCTCCTTCTTTTCCACTTTTTTGCCGCCGTCACACCAGAGGATAATTGAAAGTCTATACATATTGTAGCAGATAGCACACATCATTATGGATTTGATTTCCAAGTATTTGAGCAGTGTGGCATTTTTAATAATGATGATAGTAACATGAGCACACACCAGCCGTCCACAGGCATTCCCAAATCAATTGATGTCCTGTTGCAGTGCAGTGGGTACACGTGGAACACAGTCAGTATATGCGGTTGAATATCAGGTGCGAGCTATAAACGATGGGGGACGGTGGTCCGCGTACCTATTCTCTTCCAAGGTATACACGTGAGCGCTCGACCGAACATATAAGATACTTGATCGGAACGTATATATAGAGTCGATCGGCTATCGGAGCGGCATGCAATGGGGCGGGTTACTGATGGATGAGATCGATCCATCGAATAAACTTGCTTCAAACAGAGGAGCCCAATGAACCTGTGTACCTTCATATAACTTTATAACATATACCAACTTGTACAAATAATCATCAATCAAGGATTGACCTGTTCAACGATATTTAGGATACCTTTTCAACTTCAACATTCAAATATATTTTTACCGAGTAGATTCACTGATGCACAGTACATGTTGAAAAACTGATGTATCTTATTACATCATCCTGTAAAATCATTAATTTTCATATGTAACTCTCAAATCACTGATCAAGTAGAAGATACCCACAGTATTCGTTCGGTAAATTTTCAACAGTTTCCCTGCTACGTACATTACACACTATATACTCGTTCATTCTAACAAGGTGCCATTGGGCAGGATATTTTACATTATAGTATACTACCACTTGGCAAGTACCATTACCCCACTCTGAACTGTTGATACCTGCGGCTTGTTTAACAATCATTATTTGCGAATCCAAGCTATTTGAGATCAGATTCAAATCTGATATATACCAGCATTGCATATTTTCACACTTTACGTGAAATATCGATTACAGATATTATATGTATTATCTGCATTTTTTTAAATATAAAAAATATTTTAACAAACCTATTTTGTAATTTATCTCGGGCATGCTAACCGTGCATATCACAATCATGTTTCATCTACACAATATCGAATTTTTTTTTTTTTTTTTCATTTGAAAAGTCCCAGTCACTCTCGGCTCTCACCGTGATACACGAAAAAGTAGAATCAACCTAATTTTCCTTCAATTTACTCGGTGGCGAACCTGACCAACAGCGGAAGTCACTTGAATGAAAAAGCGAAAGAGAGCAAAAAAAAAAAAGAAACGAGAAAAAAAAGAATTTTACGTCCGTTGGGAGCATCCGGTGCGGGGACCAATGACGCAACGATCGTTGGCGCGGTGAGAGTACGATGACTGGAAAAAAAATGGAGAACAGAGACGTTACACCTCAAATGAACAATCATGACAAATTATAAAGAGAATGTTGAGTATTAACATGTGAAGAGCATCATAATTTTCCTCATCAAATATATGGTAATGGAATAAAACAAATTGAAAATATGATGGAAAAATCATTGAGCATGACCAAAAAATGTAGCGCGAGGGGTCTTCAACGTCTGACAAATATACAGTAGTCTTGATAAAAACCTTGTCGACTTCCTGTACCACCCGCCTTCGTCCAAGGTCGCATCGTTCCGCGTGTTCCCTTGACTGCGGGTCTCCCACTACACCCACCGTAGCGTCAGGTATATGTATATACTTACATTGGGATCACGCTCGACTTATATCTCTCGCTAATCAGGCAGTTGCGCGCACCTACCAAGGTTATCGGGACTAACGTTTCCCGAAAATGTACAAAAGATTTATGATTGCCTCTTTTTCAAAAGCCCCTCTAACGTGAAAGTATTTATCTCATGCCTAATTTATTAGGCGCATAAATTTTTTTATTCTTCGTTTTCTTCTTCATAGATATTATCAAAAATTAAAAATATTATCTGATGTTGATTACATTGAGAATGACACAATTAAGAAAACGTAGAGTTTATTTATCCAGAGTATATTTACAATTGGTCAAAGGAAGCTTACATCAGCAATGTGTTCAATGGAAGATTCTATTCTAGTAGGTATGTCAATATCATTTTCATGAATTTTAATTTCTCTAGTATATTAGTTGACTCAATTTTTCATCAATTTACTGGCTGGCTGGCTGACTGAAGTGTCAAGTAAAAAATGATAATGCAAAAATGGACAAAAAGACGAGTAAATCGAATGGCAGAATTTTTTTGGAATAATAAAAAACGCCGCTTCGAATCATGAACGACTTTCCCATGAATGAGAAAGAATCAGTGGGCTGAGGCAGCAGGAAGTGCCAGGACCAATCAATTGTCTACGCCGGTCTTCTTCCCAGGCCTTGATCTTTCGTTCCTCAAATTCCACAATGTAAAATTGTGCCCCTCCGCCACGTTGCAGCGAAAAATCCCTGACTTATATGTAAAGTAATTAGAGGAAAAGAAAAAAAGTCATTTTCCTTTATGGGAAATAGGGAGGGGGGGGGAGACATTTGTACAATTGTATTGGCAATTTTTCCCCATTGCTGGGTGATACTTGGGAAAATGTATACGAGATTATCATGACTGACGGGCATCGAAGGAAATTCAGAGCACAGCCTGGAACGGATCAACGACTCCAGCACTAAACACTCCGATAGTTGGGTGTCCATTAACCCGACCTCAAGAGGCGCCACAGTGTGCTAACTGACAAGTTGATCGTCAGCATGTGTTTTCACTTATCAGTTGCTAGAAAAACAATTATGTATAGCAGCTTGGAGTTGGCCAATTGCCGAAAATTATAAAAATACTTGCACAATCTATCTGGCAAAGGGGATATATATACATATACATATACATAGTGAATGTAGAACACTATGTTTCTATAGTAGGTCGATGCAAAAGATATCCACAAATTTGATAGCGGAATGCAAATCGAGTAATCCAAGTGAGGTGGTTTGATACAGTTATCCCTATAATCCGCTTCGATTATCCACCTGATCGGAGCCAATCTCCGCGTCGATTCATTGTTGGTATCTGCACAATATCCAAGTATACAATGAATTCGCCTGAGTTTACAAATCCAATATGTCTAACGGCCGCTTTACCGTTAGGAAATGCGCTTGCGCGGGCGGGACTCGATTCAATCGTTTGAAAAACAAAAAAAAAAATACAAAAAAAACAGAAAATGCCGCCCAAAGTGTGCCAATGTATATAAACAACTGAAGACAACATACGTATAGCTACTATGTAAACGCCAGGAGTAGCAGATATCTCTTGACATTATTTCTCATTCACTGACAGTACATGCTCTGGCCCGGTATTTCATTGGAGGAAAAAAAGCTTCCTCTTTTGACTTCTTCTAGTCCACTGAAATTCAAATTAAAAAAAAAAACGTGTCCGAGTCTATAATAACCTCAGTCAGTTATACAATCAGTAAAATGATTACTATATGACGTCCAACGTCCATCTAATATTCTTTATATTTCAATCATCGCAAAATAGCATAAAAATATATTTCGAGTTGAGTGAGTTGTATTCGAAGCGTATAGCGAAGATAAGTCCATAAATTATGAGGTTGGCAGGTCGAGTACGTTACGAATTTATCATAGTCGAACATCTTTACGGCAACTCGCTACCGTCCATGTTCTCATCTTAAAGTTATAGAATGACAAACAGTGAACGCTATCGTTGATTCATACAAAGAAATTACTTGAGCGACAGCATTTTTTAATATTTTGATTCATTGCATAGATATCATCAAAATTGTCTGAGTGGTGATAATAATAATTATAGGATAGATGAGATAAATAATCTCATTGCACAATCTGATTATCATTAGGATCAAAAGGTGTATATTTAAATAATTATAAAGCTTTGTTCATTCAAATGACATAGCTGAGTGCACTAATTGACTCGAATTATATGTGTGAGAGTAAGAGGAGTGAACATGCGACAAAAGAGTCGATTAAATTGGTATCATAATATTTTCAACTATTTTTTCCACTTTCTGCCACTCTATCTGATCTTGAAAAATTCTCTATTGAGAATTTAATATAATGGACATTGAATAGCAGAATAAGGGAGACATTCCATCAGATATAGAATTACTATAGTAATCTCCTAAGGATTATTCCCCTAAATGAATGCGACAGAAGGGAAGACATGTAGAAATGAATAAACTCCAAAGAGTCCAGATGTTGATTGCGTGCCGATCACCACTTGATGTTAGGGTAATGAGGTGAAGCAGAAAATATAGATATACATATATATATATAGTCAGTCGCCCTGACCAGTCGTCCCTGTCGCACTCTTGGTAGGTTGGTCACGAGAGACAGGCGAAAGAGAAGGTATCTTCTCCGTGAAGGGATTAGTTGATGGCACGTGCCACAACCACAGGTGGCTTTTTTTCTTCATTCTTCTTCTTCTTCTCCTCCTACTCCTCTGCCAACTTTCGGTGTATATTCTTGCTTCAACACTACCCTACTTACTTTAATCATTTCCATACATGTCATTTTTTTTCATCTTGTGCTTTTAAAAAACCATCTTTTTCTGTTTTTTATTAAATGCTTGTTGCATTTAATCCAAGTCACCTGGTGATGAAGGTTGAAAGGGTTTTACTTACTATTATTTGGACGGTGAAAAGTGACTGAAAACAGTCGAGGAATTTCGTGGACCATCAGTGCTATTACAAATGTTTTTATTTAAAGATGGAAAAATAAAAAAAGCTCATTGCTTTATTATGATTTTTACTTTTTCCATGCATTTACACATTTGGTATGGCAATCAATGTAGTGACTCAACAAAACCATCAACGATGCTTTTAAGACTTGCTCCCTTATCTCCCTGCTATATGTACTGCAATTTTTCTTCATTACAACTTCACGTACAACTTCGTGCACCCGTCTCAAGCAGCAATATTTGTTCAGTTCATACACGACTATACTAAAACACATAAGCTGTGGAAAGAGGATCGATAAAATTATACTATTATAATATTTTTTTTATTGAAAAATTATTACATAGAACCAAATTGAGCGAATAATAATAATAATTAGGGGAAAATTTTGGTTGAAATTTTAAATTCCTTGATAAATTTGCAAAATGTTTCTGAGCAAATTTCTTGTATTGCTTTCTTACAGCTATTTTAGAGGCGATCGAATTTTCCATCAAAATTTTTTTCCAATGCAAAACGAAAAAAGTTATTGCTACCGGCGTAATGTCAAGAATATTCACCATCAATAAACATTGATTCCCTGAGAAAATCCATCACGAGGAAATTCCAGAGACTGCAATGGTATGTTGTAAGGGGAAAAAAATCAACGAAATAAATAGCAGAAAGAATCCTGGCCAATGTCGTCAGTTTATGAGCCGAGAAGTTATGCATTATGTATTGACTTGACTTTGGGTTAGCTTGGTTCAATTTTCAACCAGTCTACCATACAATTTCTCTACGTTGATGTATTTGGATGTAACTTTGTAGACGTTTTTATGTAGTTACGCGTGCACAGTATAGTATATTAGTCTGCAAGGGCAATTTCTCGATGCACATTGTCACGCATTGTTGAACCTTGAACGCGGCCATCACACCATGCAACTCAAATGAGCTGAGCAACCACCTGATCCCAAGACTCAAAGTTGCATGAATATGTGAGAGATATCTGTCCCTAGATTCAGCACAGATATACTATGTAGTACTGAATATAAAGCATCACTGATATAAAAACCATATGTTAGGATATGTTATATGAAATTTTATTTCCTTTCCATTTCCATTGATTTCATAATTTTGATATTTTTCCCATGGTCTTTGGCATCACAGAGCAAATAGGTCTGCAGCCAAGGGGTAGTTAGTAAAATGCACCGCATTCAGTGGTCATAAAGAATTGTTTAGCGATGCGTATGAGTATGCCCGTCTTGGAATCTGTTAGCAACTCCCACGGTGGTATATAGCGCTATATGTATACATATACATTGAGCTTGAGAAGGAAAGAGAACCAAGAGGAGAATGAAAAAAGGCAGGGTCTTTACGCGTCGTTGAAACGTTGACTCTACAGTCTCGCATAGTCTCTTTCTGTTCAACTTCTTCTTTGCACTATATATCTCGCATCATCATTGTTTTTCGCTCCTTCAACTTTACCTTCACAGTCGATTTTGTCTCACTTCCTCCCTTATATTCACTCATACCCTGCTTAGTGCTTACTGCACCCACTTAAATTCATCCACTCCACACCGGGACTTTACTTACGAGCCAGAGGGGCCATACTCGTGCAATCTCCACCAACGTTTATGCTCTGTATACATGTGCATGTACATATATACTCACTACGCTACATTCTATTCTCTATTAGATGAACTGTGAGCAAGTATCGACTAGTAGCTCACAGCTATGATCTACGAGAAAAAGTGGAAAAATTAAAGGAGCAAGCTCGCTTCTAGCTCTGCCGGAAGAGATGGAGATGGCAATGGAGGGAATTCAAAACTTCCTAATCAGCCCATGCCAGAGTCGTAACGCTTCGCTTTTCAAAGTTATTCGCATATATATTTATATTTCACTATGCTGAAACATTGACTTAAAACGTGGAAAGTGGATTCACCGCGGTCAGTTATATTGTTGCTTCGAGAGGTTGTAAATATATCCAAGTATACGATCCTCCCCCGATACTTTCGAAGAGTAGGAAATTCATGGCAAACAAGAGGCAAAATGCCCTGCCAACAGATTCTTTACCACATAACGTACGTATTTGTATTCTGTTGCGATTCTCCCAGGAAAAGTGAATTCGTTTATATACCGCAATGGATGTAAAATGCTTCCCCCTTGACCCCCCCCCCCCCCCCGAAACACTTGTTACCCTTCAAAATTTAGCATTTCTCCTGTTTATTTCCAATCGAATTTTATCCAAAATTTTACATCCTTATCACAGAGAAAATATCGTGCACTACAGGAGCTTTTACAGAGAAAGCACTTTCTACATGAAAAACAAAATGAAACAATAAAACCAAATAGTCAATGGTCATTTTTCTAGATAGCTTTGAATATTCTCATTCTCAAAACAAGTTATCTCAAGACTCTATATACTATACTAGATATACGCCGGGTTTCCGTTAAAGGTCGATCGGTGCGGATAACCGCCTATCTACTGGCGCAACCAAATTACACCTCTCATTCATCCTTTCATTCATTCCCTGAGATCTCCTGAATCCTACCAAGTCGACTAGTCGAGAGATCCAACGGGGACCTGTGCTGTATCTCTCAGTAATAGGCAAAAAAGATAAGTTCAAGGAGAAGCCATTACTGTAGCGCAAAAAGCAGAGAAATTATCTACCTCTGAGGATAAAAACCGTGACAAAGTGATTTTCGTATGGATGAACCACACAAAAAAAATATGTTTTTTCTTGTTTTCTTCCAATCCTTATTTCAAAGTAAATGACCGAGATGTGCGGTGCTGCCGCACATAGCTGCCCATTACCCAAAGAAAATTCATAAAATTGTTCAAAATCTATCTCTGTTCCAGCACAAGAGGACAATTTTACATTGGAATCGGGTTGATCCGAAACGGTGGATCAACTCAGTGCAGAACAATTGTATTACACCTGGTGGAGATTGTTTTGATTCGTGCTATGATCAGCATGGAGTTATCAGCCCACACGACGCAGCACGGCGCACTACATCTTGGCGTCGGTGTCAACCCGGGAGATCCCGCAGGTAGCGCGTTGGCCGCAATTCATTCTCACCATCAAGACTCATTGGGAATGAGCCACCAACATCATAGCCACAGCGGCATCGGGAACGGAGGTATGCATGAGGAGTCCAAGAAAAAACGTACGTTTCTTCTTACGAACCCCTATTGTCATAATTTTTACATTATATTGTTTGTTTTTCTATTGGCGGCTCAAGTGTTGTATATACATGACACGGCTCATCTCATCTAGGTGTGAATGTACTAATATAAAAACACTTGGAGATATATATATGTATATATATATACTAAAGTGATAAATTCCCAGATAAATTGCTGTAGACGTGAATGAAGAGATGAGCCGTTCACTATCCAACACGTAATTGGTCTCCTTCTTGTCCGCGTTGTCGACTGGATGCCAGAGAGGTTTATAAAGAAGAACTGCTGCCGCGAGCCTCGCTGATTTGTCCGTGTCGTGGTGTATACTTGATTTACGTTATCCCCCTCCCCTCCCCGCCCCTCCCGGCGACAATCACCAGTAATGAAATGCTCCCATACAATGTGTAAACTAGCATTCAAGTATTTCTCCCCCCCCCCCAATATCGCACTCGATTAATTATCATAAATAATGACGCACGTAATGAATGAAAAATTGAAAATGTATGGCGCTGACCCACAAGCTTTCAATCGTTGAAAGACAGCTTTGTTTTGTTGAAACAATAGTATTAGCGTATGTGTGCGCGGTTAGACTTGTTACAGTATTATATACTGTAGTTGAACATACACCAAAAGTTAATGATGGTATATATAGCTTCCTCTCTTCGTCTTCCTCTCCCTCTCCCCTCGTTGTCCAGTTGACTTAGATATAATACATATAAGGGATTCTCCCGAGACGCGCCTAGTTGGGCTTATATGAAGATGAAAGGACGCCGCCCTCTCTGTACTGTTGATCGTAAAGCAGAGTCAGTGACACTGCGTGTGATCAATATATCGTTAACTAACGTGATATCAAATATTTTACTTTTTGAAATGGACCACACACAACTTTAATCGTTATAATTATTATCCAATGCCGATGCGACGATGAGATTCATTATATATTTTCACATTAACCAAACCAATGCTATATCCTAAATTTGCAATAAATCTAGGATATTGTCGTAGGTATAAATTTAGCAATTCTGTTGTTCACGTCACAGTTATTTAGTGTCGGTGTATAGTTTTCTTGGACAACAAAAGAAAACAGGTAATCGTCTGGGCAGAATGAGTACCTAGACCACCGTACACTTTGAGCTGGCCGGAGCAAATTCTCGAACGCGTAATCCTTACTTATATTCAGCCACATAGGCCGCACAGCAATCTCAATGTAAAGTTCTGCATAGGATGAAGAAATAGAAAAATTTTCAAACTGGTAATACGCGCACCGGAGCGCGTGACGATTACAGGCGGTGCTGTTCGCTTATAAGATTCATTGTGTCCCCCCAATACAACATTTATATATAGTATATGTGCATGACAGGAGAATGCGGTGACGGGCCGTTTGTCGATCGAAATTCACATTGTACGCGAGTCGACCACGACGAGGAAGGCATTATATTATATATGCAACATTGCCATGCAATTTTTTAAAATTTTTAATTACTCCTCGGAGTTTATTTTTTACTATCAATCGATTTGTAATCGCCTCTCATATAGGGCAGCAGCCACACTATGTGAATATAATAACGTTTTTGGGGAGATCAAACTTACAATGTTTCACCCAACAACACAATGCTAATGACAACAGAATGATTGACAAAAATTTGAAGACTATCTAGTCGAGTAACAACAATTCCAAGAGATGAGTGATATTTATATATGAAGGCATCGCGGTCTAAGATAGTGAGTTTATTTATGGGGTTAAATGAAGAAACCCAGCGAGATGCCGCGATACCCGCGTCCCAGTACAAATAGGTTGCCGTGCAGGTTCCCATCGAGAGCCAACTCACTGGCATGTACCAGTTGTCATAAACTAACACGCCCTGGCGTATTCATCGCCCCCTATTCCCATATGCATTTTTTAAACTTGTTATTAAGCTTCTCATCTCGTGTCGGACAACGCCAGATATTCTATACTAAAATAAATACATTTTTATTGCCCAATAATTTATTCTGTTTTTCATTTTTTTGTTCTATCACAGATGACGGCAGTCACGGTGCCAATGGCCAGGATGGTGAGTTCACTTACAAGTGTATTCGTAGTTTAATAATCAAGGAGGAAGTTGCGCATGATATAATAATAAGGATGATCCACGATGTGCCTGAGCAATATGCTTATCAAATGTCCCAATGCAATGTCTTATAATGCAATATCCTATTAGTCAGAAACGTACGTTGTTTATCGGCCTCCTTATTCTTGTGTAAGCCACTATGCAGTGCTGTAAAAACGTCAATTTGCCATCATCCCACATTTACGCATTCTATAAAAGTAATTTATATCAACTAGATCAATTGAGGATTATCATATTATATGTAGTAGCTTACTTCCCCCTGCGAACTAGATCAACAAGTGCATTCCTGGCGCAAAAGTGACTGCTATAATACCTACTTAAAAGACAAAAGCAGAAAGTGAAATTGAATTTTATTCATACTCAATGTTGCACACGATGAAGAGTCCCCCCATGAACTTAGGGGGCGTACATGGAGTTGATGCACATCATCTTACAAATACTTGATACGGATACGGATACGGATACGGATACTATGCATGTATATGAACACGAGTATATGTATATATGTGTAGCCCTATAGCTATATCAGAGTTGGTGGGATTCACTCGCGTGTCTTGGCGTTCAGAGTGAGGTAATTTATGCCGATGAATTACATGCCAGAAACGTACAGTAGTATAGGTGGTGTGAAAAAAGAGTTGAAAATGAGAGAGAGAGAGAGAGAGAAACTTGATAAAAAGAAAGAAAGATGCACATTTATTGTAAGGTTTAAAGGGCAAAAGTTGGATTGTGAAGCAAGGTGTTGGACGCCTCTGCTCCTCTTGTAGTGCCTCTTCGGGCATTCAATATTCAACAGTTATTTACATTTGCAAATTGTTTACGTCAGGTCACGATGAAATCTGTCAGAGTTTCGTTTATCGTTCAGTCTCTAACTGCCTCCTCCCCGCCTGTTCAAGCCAGCGCCTCAGGGGGGCCGACTAGCATATATAATATATATGCTACTTGTTTCTTTTCCACTCACATATATTCCTTCGCTTGGTCTTTTGCATAATACGCACGAAATTATATTGCCCGTCTACTATTAATTCTCTTAATTCTTCCAAAAAACTCTATCTATAACGTCGTATTTACTGTTAAAAATAAAGGGAGGGGGGGAGGCAAAGAGGCCCGCCTTGATAAGAGAAAAAATGTCACGGAATTGTGATTCGATACGCAATTGAAATTTCCATGCAATTTGATTCGCATAAGAGAATTACCGATATATCGACTCAGTATGATAACCAAGGGAGATTGCATAGTGCATGCACATACATAGATCCAGAGATGATCATCATGGGGATCATTGGAGTCAGCGACTCTTTCATTAGTATCAAATAATCGTTCATCATTTTTGATAAAAACAATGACAAAAATAATGAAGCTCTCACTATTACATTGTAATGATGTGAAACTGTGATGCGGAAGCTTTCGTAAGCTTAGATTCACGATGGATTGAATTGATTAAGCGATGATAAGTCGCGCGTAGATGTCATAGGGAGAAAATGGTATCGATTGGTGTGAGGACACGAAATGACGGCGGGACACTTTGAAGAAACAAGATGCGTCACGGTGTGCTACGTGACGCGGCGGCGATTGAATTACTCGCTCGGGGTATCATGGCGCATATGGTTGTAGCTTGCAAGGTGATGCTGGTCTATGTAGGTTGACCAAGGGTGTGGCATTCTCTTGCTGTGCTGTGCAAGCGTATATTATTCCAAATCGACATCAACAAAAGAGAAAAAGAGAAAAAATTGCTCTGGAATTGTCTCAATAAAAAGTATTCATATTTCAACCCACCTATTGACTAAAAACTGATTTTTTAACAATCTATATACATCCAGCATACTTTTTCATATTTGTATGTATGACCCGTCATCCATCAGCCATCAACGCCTCACACATGGCTTCCAACCAATCAACATGCCGCAAAGGCTTGTAAGTTGTTGGTTACATTTGCTAATAGTTCTCGACGTATGGCGTCTCTTCGATACTTTACTTTGTTGACTGTGGTGGGAAAAAACAAGATGGTCGTTGAGCATGAGTTTTGTCAGGCTTAGGTTCCAATTTAAAAAGTAATCTCAAGCAAACTTGTTGCTGTATCAATTCGCTATAGAGACTGGGTGGATTTCTCTACACGTCCTTGGTAGCCCATTAAGTCGCGAGAAACCGTTACGAAATCGATCTTGATAACGGCTTCAGAGTCACATGTGGATAAGTGCCAGAAGAGTATGACAAGCGAACGCGTACACCGTACCACCCCACCCCACTCCACCATACATTGAGAAAAACGAATGTTTGCGAATGCTAAATAAAAATGCTAAAAAAGCGTATATTTGTGGCTCATGTTTATTGGAGTATCGATGGAAAATAAAATATTCTCCATTCAGGTTCACGTGATTAACTCTCAAAAGAGCCACTTGATGCTCTAATGAATACGTCTTGTAAAAAATAATTAGGAGGCACTCAATATGTAAAACATGATAATTAATTACGTGACTGTACCATGTGAGGTTCGTTGAACAAGCGATAGAGCATGACGCCATCAAGCTAACTCGTCTAGGTAGAACGCCGGCTAACTTTTCTTAGTCTGTTTGTCTGTCTGTCTGTCTGTCTGTCTGCCTGTCTGTTTCTCTGGTGATGGTCCAATACACCAAGTAGTCTACTATGATCATCACTATTCATCAGGAACGATAAAGTAACGCAGTAACGATGGTGCTAAGAGAATCCCGCTCTCTAGCTGAACAAAGAGCAAATACCGCGAGACATTTCGCCAAATAATGAATCCGTCTCTGTTCCACGTTTACGCTTCAACTGATTGCAAACTGGTTTTTTGTGTGATCATCCAAGCGTTCGATTAATGGACGCGCGTGATAACCGATGCGATTCTTCCATGCCGTTGTATGCTGTATATATATGTATATATATATATTCAGTGTTTAGCACAGATTATTAGTCACCTTCATTGGATATATAGACACGTGCTCTGAGAGCAGGTGTCAAAATACTTTTTCTCTATTACTGCTGCTTGCGTATTGGATATTTTTCGTCCATAATTCCATACAAAGCCAATAAACTCCTCGCTAAGAAGAGCATATACGAAATCAATATAATGCTAGTCAATCGATCATTTAATTCTTCGGTAGTCAAGAGCATGAGAAAAAAAAAAAGAAAGAAAAGCCCAGAAATACTTGCAGGAGGATCAGATATAGATGATACGATGGATCACCTTTCGACCTGCCAACGCCTCAGGTGGGCTGTAGAGACGTGCCGGAAGAAAGTGCGTATATGTCAGCGATATGTTCTCGGAGCATGGATGAAAGGTAGAGTCCCCATGAAATTGTGCTTGCTATATGACATTTGATCAGATAAATCTCACTGGTCATATGGAGAGAAGCGAACTTTATAATCCAATTGGAATATGAGTATATGTAGCATAGCACACCATCATGGTGTGTCTTCAGGTGCCTAGGAATTTTATCAGTGGAGAAGTGTCTGACAAGTTGATTTTTCAAGTCTTTCAAGAAAGAACAGATGGAAAATATATTGATTATTTCCAGAGATGAGATGAATATCAATTCACTAGATTGTTTTCGACTGACTCTCGACTGTCACTCTTTTTGTCTCTATGTAGAGTCAACTGCAGGCTCAACTGCCAACCGAATGAGTCGAGAGAAAAATAGAAAAAAGAGCACAGTTGCAAGTACATGAAAAGTACAGGATGTACGAAAAAGTATAGAGAGTATGGGAGTGGAGCACACAAGAAGAAGCAGAAGAAGAAGAAGGAGAAGAAGAAGCACAGTTGGAGGAACGCGAACGGACGTAGACAGACGGGCAGGGGCAAACATAAATTAAGATGGGGGACTGATTATGAGGCCAGTGGGGGCAGGCTATCATTACTCCAAGCCATCGTGACCGGTCGACCCTGCGCCGCCGCCGCCGCCGCTGCCGCTGCCACAACCGCCACAACCGCCGCCACCGCTGGTGAACACACCGTCCGACTCTTCTTTTGCTTTTACCATTCTTTGTAATATTTCTTCTAGTGCTGGTGCTCTCCATTCTTGAGATCTCGTTCGACTGTATGCCGTGTCTCGTGCCCCGGTAATTCCAGAGTGGCAAACTGCAAATTATTAATCTCTACTCATTGCTTTACATAGCTCAACCAGCATTAAATAAGAATTGTTCAAAAGGAAAGGATCTACTCCATCTCCTCGCTATGTCTCTCAAAACCAAAACTCTCAGATAATTATCTTTCATCGTTAGGGATTTTTTTCAATAGCTTTCCTGCTTGAAGCATTGAAAAGAAGAAAAAAAAGAATCACAACTTGTTTATAAGTTGGACCGTCTCTGGTGTCGGTTCTCTTATCAAGAAAATTTTCATTCCACTTTCAATAGATATCATATTAGCTATCCTGTTTATTCACTCGACGTTCACTTTTACTGCACAGCATTTGTATAAAATTTGTTCGTACCTGATGTCATTTTTAGGACGGCGTACAAAGTACCATACGCGTCATTTATGATAGATTGATGAACATTTAGTATATATGTCTGCAAGAAGGCGTAGTTGAAAGAAAAATTTTATTTCACCTCTGTCGTCGATTTTCGTACAATCCTATCACCAACAAGTTTATATATTGAGTAGTATAAATGTTTTCACAAACACTAAATTGAAGTGTAATGAAAAGGGGCAATTGTGAAATGAAAGTCCGACCGCGGCCACTGAGTAGTCATGCTGACCTTTCGCCCTGCACATAGAGAGGAAATTCAATCTTTCATTTCAGTTTCTGCTACCGCTGTATACTTCTAACTAGTCGAAAAAACATACAAAATAACAATACACAATACATTGGGTTATTATTGGTGGTTTTTCGTGGACTTTCGTGGCAGATTATATCTACAGAGTGCTATATATGTAATGTAATGTATATATGAGCAGAGTGGGATCTAAATGTTGGTGAAACTATGAGAAAACGATAAAAATATTCCACTTGCACGACATTTATAAAAGAGACTATATGCAGTTGGTGGTGTGTCGGAATTTTTTTCCTCAAGAAATGCATACAGCCGCCCACGACTCTATTGCCTCGAGTCTGGATAAAATGATCCAAGCCAGCAGCAATCAAGTAATGGCAGATATAAATGAAAGTTATACTTACTGGTAATCCACTACTACTCAATTCACACCAACTAAAGCTGAGCTAAATTATTGTTTTGTTTTTTTTTGCTATTTTTTTCATTGTTGATAATCGATAAAATCATCACGCTTGTGATCAAACTGCCATACGAAGTTTTTAACATATACATATGTGCAGGTTGATTTAGTGTATGGGTATAAGTCAACGACGGAGAGTTATTGCTGTGAGATAGGCCTCTTTTCCCTCTCCATTGATACGGATTTCTTAGGCGTCGCGTGCGCGTGTTCTCCATCTCCTTGATGATCTTTTTATATATCTTCTTTGACTTCTCGCCACGCACGAGGCCCGGAGGTCCAAATGCAGGACGCACAGTATATTTGCATGCACTCCTAGTAGTGTTGACTGTATACAGATAATATACAGGTATAGGCTCGATTCATTGCAACAATTAATAGCAACCGAGTTGAATGGTAAATAGGAAGTGTATATGTATATGTCTACGATATGGAAGAGGAAGAAGGTGAAATGGGTGCTAGGTAAAGGCGAATTCTCACTGGCGCGAACGCGTGGATATTGCGACTTAGAGACAACGCCCGTCGTTGCTTATAGATAAATTACGATGCTTGGTCCTTCGGGGGTAACTTGTTACGAGTTACGATGCGCGTCTCTTTCCGCTGCAATTTTATCGAGTTTTTCCAGTGTATAGGTATAGGTATGTGCTGTTGTGGTGTATATGCCCAAGAGACCCCAGGTGAAAGAATCTGTTAGTAGCGTCACGCGAGCACTAGGATTGGAGCATGAGGCATTAGTAACCTGTTTGTTTCTTCGATAAAACGAGCTATATCATTTTTTCATTTAGTAAATTTATAGACCAGCCAGATATAGATAGCCACCATATTATTTTTTCCTCTTCATCTTGATTATCTTTAATGAAATTGTTTCAAGTCATTATTGTATTCAGTATGCCATACGCACTGATCGCACATATATATATATTTTTTTTTCTTTCCTCATCTGATTGAAACCATTCCCACTATATGAGATTTCAGTCGATAGTTGTATACAGACAGAGTGGGAAATGCTTTCATCTCGACTGAAATTTATCATAGCCTCGATTGATAATAAAAAGTTGTTGGTCGTGAATATATGAATAAATAAGATATTTATTGAAATTTAATTGACACTCTGAATTTTTCATGTCTAGTGCATTTTCACGGACAATATTTTCACTTGAAAAGTCAAATCAAAGAGAGGCTCTGGCAAGAAGTATATCAAGGCTCATTGGGCATTATGTGGCTAATGTGTCTTTTTACAGTTGAAACAGATAACTTCCGGTAACAAAATCGTCTGATTCTCTCGATGCTTCGGAAACAATTGCAAAAAAAAATTGGTAGTTTAATTTTTCCTGTTCGTTTTTCAATGTCGATTGCTGATTGCAAAGACCCCCGAGGTTCAGGAACACCCGACCGGACGTAGATAATGGACGGGCCAGCCGCAGAATGTAGGAGGGATGAAAAATACAATACAGAAGCCCACGAAAGTCCTTTGTGGTTTCCCAATGACAGGTCGTCGTCATACCGCATTCAAACTGATATTTTGGTAGTCTCCTGATACAACATTCAGCTTTCAATTGACTAAATCGGGCAATGTTTGTTTTTTTATATACTCTTCTTTATTCTTTTTTTTTATTATTTCAATTTCTAAAAATCATAAATACCTGAGCTGATTATTACATTTCGGAATGATGCATTTAGTCAAATCAGTGGAAAATTGTTGAAATTATTATGTATACTCTACTAGAAATAATGGTACCTCAGTGAAACTGGCTGTTGATGCATCTGGCAAAAAAAAAAGACAACAGTATGTGTATTTTGCTATGGCTCGCTGGTTATGTACACACCGATATACTTTGATGCACTATATGTGCATTGGCACGAGAATCGCGAGTTTGTCCTCACACAGAGTGATCCATTCACTTTATCGAGCTGTTGTCATTGAAACACACGGAAACGGCGAATGAATTATCAAATGGAATAAAATAATAATGTGAAATATCGTCTCTATAGAAATTGACTGGTGAATCCGAGAAAGATAAATGGTAACATTTCTGTTAAACAATTTTCCAAGTATCTATAAAGATAGAGGATGAGGAACTTGTTTGAACAGGGCGTGACGTTTCTTGGAGTTTGAGTTTCAACTAACGTGAATTGCACGCCGATTTTTACAGTCTTCCGTTATTGTCACAGCTTACAGCAGCGGGACTCGTAAACATAATTAGAGGGATTTTATTGTTTTCTCGATCATCTTTTTGTCCTTCATTTTTTTTTCTTCTCTACAAAAATTGATATTATTTGTAACAATTTTTCATGAGTTTTCATAAATTTGTCTGTTGACAATAGCTAAAGTCTTATTCATGGAACCTATATCCACATGGTTGAAAACAGTATATCTGATACTTGAATGATACGTATCTCGATTAAAGTGCACATGTAGAGAATATATATAGCAGAAAACACAGGCGGGTGGGTGGGAAAGAGAAAAGAACAAGACCATCTTCGACGAGGTAATCATTTTACGACCTCCCGTATAATCTACCTCCGCGCGCGGTGGTATATAATAAACGATAAACAGACCGTTCTAGCCGCTTGACGATATAGCTCAGGTGCTCAAACTGTGGTCCATGCAATCAGAGAATATCAATGATATTTTATATCGCTCGGTGGCTTATCATCCTATATACAAACTCTCCCAGAGAGAGAGAGAGAGAGAGACAGCACTATACTTTAATATCATCATACAATAAATTATATAAAATTGGATAATGATTATTTGATTATATTCCACAATCAAATAATATTGATCAGTATATATAATAATAAAATGATGTTATTTACAAGTATTGTACACCACCTTCACTTCATCCTAAGCTGGATTTCTGGAAGTTATTGATACTAAGCCGAAGCTGTAAAAAATGTAGCAAAAAGCATGGATATTGAAGGAATAGCCAGAGGATAAATATGTCGAAGGCCGGTTCTCTCATCTGCGGTCACTGCCAGCGGCAGGTTATGCTTGGTTTGTTGGTAATTTAAAGATGCCACGCAGTCTGACGATGGGAACCATGTCTCTCCATTCCTTCTTGAGTACTTTTCTGAGCATTTGGACTCCAATTGCATCGATACAATATTGTTTTAATTTCATGGAAAGCAAGTAATAAGGGATAAACTTGTAGACTTTATTATGTAGTAGAAATTTATTAAATTCTAAAACGAAATATAAAATGGAGTCGTTCAAAGCAGGCCGTGCACTGTTAAATACTAAAATTGCCATCAAAGAAATTCTACTATCAATTTGAGTTTATAAAGTACATTAAATTAATCAAATTTATTGGGCAATCAAGTAACTCATGTATAACTATTTAAAAAGTCATTGAAACAGCAACGAAACAAAAAAAATAATCCAATGGATGGCGCTTAGGTAGATATTGCAGGTGAAATGGAGCAGAGCATTCAATACTCTGGTGACACTGTCGTATGTCGTATGTAGAAAAGACGACGATTGGAAGCCATATGCTACACGCCACGTGCCCGATGCACCATGTCCAAAGTACCGTTTGTGGTTCATAAAACCTCAATGTCCCCACAACGATCGTTCACTTCAATGATATTTATCTGTAGCACACAGCGCAATATTAGCATAAACGGTTTATTTAACCCGACTACCTCTGTATGGATTTGTATATGTGCATTGATTATCGTTTATTATAGATTGGAGATACCTATGGATACATTGGCACTTGAAACGTGGGGTAGCGTCGGGATGCATTTTGCGCGCTTCACTGATTTTCTGCTACCTCTTAATCGTTTCCCCTACTTTTTTCTTCTATTTGTTTTCTTGTTTTTTTTCTCTCTCTCTCCCTCTCTCTCTCTTCTCTCTATATCGTCGTGACTCATTCACTTGGTGTCTTGTTTTATTGTTTCATAATACTCGGTAGACTACTCGTACTATTGAGCAGGGTTATCTAAAGGTGTAGCATGTGACTGCACTTAACAAAAGAGTGTAAATAAATTGAAGCAATTGAAAGATCAGCAAGTAGAGTGTTCTATTAATTTCTTCATATACATAAGAATTTAATGGCAGGGAATTTATACTGGTTTTCTATTGCTCGCGAACAAGAAGCATGTATTATAGGCGGGGTCGGAAGTAGTTACAAATTTTTCAACAACTTTTGGAAATGATTTTGTCTTTTTATTAAAAATCAAAATCATTTAGACTTTTTGGCGATATAAATACTCTTTTCGTGGTGGAATGTATGAGTGAATGAGTGAGTAGCATGCGGAACACCTCTTGCTAGTGATATGTGCTGGAGAAGCAGATGTTCACGGTAGCGATCGAGGTGAGAGAACTGTGGGCGTCCTTGCCCGCAGCGGATTATTCACATTGACCTTACCCCGGTAGCCGTTTGATCCTCCACTAAACTCACATGACTCATTGGTTTTTTTTTTTTTTTCATTTTATTTTTCTTCAACACATTGACCGAGTTATGGTTCTCTTTCAAAAACCATTTCATCAGCTGTTCCACGAAACTCGTTGGTCGAGGTTAGTACACCTCGATTTTATTATTATTATATTTTTTTTTCACCACGCAGGTGTATTGACAAGGTAAAGGACTAATTGGCCCAGGCCATGGTTCCCTAATACTTTTAAAGAAACGACGATGCATCTTTTATAGCCCCTCTAATTTGGGCTTTTTCACCTTTCTCAATTGTATATATGTGGGCGCGCGCTCCACAGTGTGGAATTCAAGTGCCAAAGTTAGTATAGTATAGAAACGGTAAAACACGCGATGGTGAAAGCGAATAATTGCATAATCAAATTCAATTAGCACGCACGAAGGTGTCCATGGTGCAGTCTTATAGAGTATAAATCTCCCTTGTACTTTTATGTACACCCCGTATGATGCGTACCATACAGATTTAAGAGTATTGAGAAAAAAAAATGAAAAATAAAAGATGAAGGCGAGATCCTTACAGTTCAACAGAGGGCTTCGTGATCCGGTGGATTAAAATCACGCATCAGAAAGGCATTCTGCGGCTTTGCAACTGCTGCTGCAGAGCAGCCTTCCCTTTTTTTTTCGTTACGCTGATTACGGAAATAATTGAGTTCATCGCAAGTGGCACTATAATAAAATGAAAAATTGAATGATTTGTATTTTGTGAATTTCAAGCGTCAATTAAGAAAATGCGCGTGAAATTTGAGGAAAAAAGAACGTAATAAAAATCAAATGGTAATATTTGGCCATTAAATGAATCGTATTATTGCATTTCCGGTATTATAATCTGTCTCAAGCTAAAAGTCTCGCGGTATGCCGCGCCTACACATCAAGGCGGATGCGGCTCCTCTATCCGTTCTCGTTCTAGAATCCAGTTGGGACGTATGTAGTATGCACACATGCAGAGAGGATATATGTATAGTTTGCCAGCGGAGACTAAACTTGCTAGGAGGTCTTATCAAGATGACCAATGTAAAAAATACCGCTCTGTCGAGAGCTACAGAAAATTTTGTCCAAAATTGTTTAATTTTATGTATTTTTCTATCTTCTGAATGTGGGTAACGGCTGATATTCATGATTCCTCTTCTTTGAGTTTAGTAGGAACTAAAGCATCAAAATGAAAGCGGCGAGTCGCGCGCGTAACATGTAAATAAAGCCGTGGCGAGGCTGGTACAGTGCTATTAGTGCCATTTCACGAGAGTAGAATGAAAGAAAGAAAGAAAGAAAGAAAGAAAAAGAAAGGGGAAAAGCGGAGTAAAAAGAAGCCATCATGCCAGAAATGAAATAGCGTATACGGGCTCTCGGAAAATGCATGCAGATCTGGCTTGTGGCATGAGCAAACTCCGGCATGTATAACAGTTGTACATATATATTCACGTGTATGCCGCGCGGACTCGCATGGAGAGAACAGCAGCAGCAGCAGCAGCAGCAGCAGCGGCAACCACACTACACACCGGGAGATATACTCGTATTGGCCTCGGTCTAACGAGCTGTCCGTCGCAGTAAACTCGCATTCCACTCTCGCTTTGATAAGACCTCAAGTAAAGCATGCTTCCTCTCCGGATAAATACGTTTGACCTATATATTTTGTCTTTTATACTCTTGTAGAGAAATTGACTGGCAATGGAAACGAATGAATGAATTTTCACTCATTTCTGGAGGGATTTTAAAATGTCTTCAAAATCGAAGGTTGCCATGTCGCTAGCTGCACAAGTAATCAACACATTCTCTCCCAACGTACCGACGAGTCATTAACATGCCGATGATCGGTATGTAATTTTAATTTTCCTCTACCAAAGCAATATCGAGAAAACTCGATCTGTTAAGTATGTCGCATCGGTTCGCACGGGTTTATCAATCTCGGTCAAGTTATTAATGAGTCTCTCTCTCCCTCTCTCTGGTTTGCACTCTCAACGTTCAAATCCCTTATTTTCTTTCCTTCCATGTATTTCTTCTCCCAACTCTCCTCCCCACTGGCTCTGCAACTTGAGAATAAATCAACTGAATAACAAGAATTGAGAATGGAGACAAATAGATCGGTTCGCACGCTCGCAAGATATACCACTGAATAATTATATCAGCTTGCAGATAACGAGAGAGGTGTAGTTGTAATAGAAACATGGAAAAATTATATTTTTTCAATAATTTTATTTTTTTCCTTGTTGTTGAGAGAAATTATGAAGGTTTCTCGTTTACCGTTGTTCTGCAAGTGCAAGTTCAAAGTGACAAGAGATTGACATATCAATCTCAATGTTACAATCGGTCTCTCATTGTTCATAAATTTTGCTAAATCGAGCACTATAAGCGATAAAAGTATCTTACATTGAAAGTGAAAAACTGTGTAAAGGAAAATATAGATAAGAAAATAAGTCGAGTATTATAGGAAAGTCAGAAGAAGATCCTGAGGACAGTGCTTCTTGGAAAGACCAGTTTCTACTGTACTGTAATCGTTCTGTTGGATTGTATTTACCAGTATAGGAATCACTGTCGGCAAAGTAGAGTCAGCCACCTTTTTTTTGCCTTGCTTATTTTTATTTTTTTTCTTCTCTCCTGATGCCCTGGCTTGAGCCGCGAGCTCTGTACCGGTAATTTTCGTAAGTACACACTGAGAAGTCATCGGGCGTACTAACACTGATGCCGTTGGCTATATACATACCTTTCTTGGGTACCTCTCCAGACCAGATACTGCATACAACTCCTATTCGTGCATCGATGGAAAAAAAGAGACCCTCAATAGTACTCGAGGTATTGGAAAGAGGGAAATAAAATGAGACAATTATGCCTGGGACCAACTGGGTGTTGGAAATGATTTTTCAATCTCAACACTGTAGACACTGTAGTACAACACTGTTTTACAACAGTGATCATTTACTGAGAAAAGTGTCGCGGATAAAAAATAAAAAAATAATAATATTTCTTGCCTTTCCACCTGTCTCCCCTGCATCATCATGGAAGAGCTTTTGTATCCAACTCATTCACCAACTATTCGGACTTGAATTCACAATAATAATTTCATCAGAGAGACAGCTCTCGATTGCTCTCTTGTCACTCGTTTTGCAAATGCAAATATCATAATGAGAGGAGGCGTGAGTAGAGAGGCTGTGGTACTGACTACTTCTGAGGAGAACATCATCATTAGACACGCTTCTACGGCGACGTAAAGCGCCTGAGTAAAGTGTTTCAGTAGCACCTAGTTAGTCCGGATTCAGCGTGGTAGGTGGTTACGTTCTGCCTCGTTGGAACTCTCGACTGCGTAAACCACTGTATTTTGGCTACCATACTCATAGTGATCTGCTTCATTCATATTCTCGCCGCTTGAAACGATCAATTGCTACTAATGACTAACAACGCCAACGATATCCAATTTATAAATTCATGTCAATTTATTCACTAGTTTTAACTGATTTCTCTTCATTTCTTCGTAATTCTCACTTTAGATTGAATGCATTGAGCATTAAAGAGAGTATTTCATTGGTTATCGGATTTGTGCACTTGAACATTAAAATATCACCGAAATATTTCAATCATTTATGATCATGAGCCCAGCCGAGCCGAGCCGAGCCGAGCCGAGCGATATTTAAAAGGAGATTAAGTATCAATTGCTCATTTAAATTGAACAAATAATATATTTACACAATAGAAAATAGTTGAGAGTATTTATCTATGAAAAATCATAGATAGAGAAAAAACAAAAAAAATCCTACTGGATTGGATTGAATGATGATAATTTCCTGTTTTTAAAGTCAACTTGTTGGACATATATAGGGGTTTTTCCCTTAATACATACAATTTTTAAATTCCCTGAAAATAATGTATGATTGTACGCGGCGATATATAGTATATGAAAGGTTGGCTTTATACGCAGGAACGAGTGTATGACGTCGTGGGATCGTCCTTGTCTTTGCTCCCGCGGCTCCTATTGTTTCCCTCGAGGTGCCTTAAAGCACCTCAAACCACGCCAGAAACGACCATCGAAAGTGGTTTACTTCGGACTACTTGGCATCGTAAAATTCTACCAACCCGCCCAACCCATCACTGTATATGATGAAAGTCTCAGAGACTTTACTTTTGCACCTTTTAAAATTGCTGTTACGGAGAGACGAGATTATTCATTTTTCAATCACAATGTGGCTATTTCTCCGAATTGTTGAAGGATCTTGCAAAGAGCGCAATCTATCTATCAAACTATGCGAATAAAGGAAAAAATTTTCAAGTCAATAAATTATCTCCGATGAGCCAAAAATACGTAAGGATTGATGACCCGCCCGCGCAACTATCATTATCGCGGGACATGTTTGTCTTTCGTAAGTATTCCCACACACAGAGGGCAAAGGATACGCTTATTTTCGCAAGACAAATGAGAAATTATGGAATTTCACGATGAAAACTTAAAAGAGGGCATTGTTTTTCATTTTTTCTTGTTTTTGCCTTTCTATCGAAAAGTCGGCCAAGAAGAGGATCAACGAGGTGTTGAAAACATGATGCTCATTCGTTTTTTTGACCAATAAAATGTAAAAACATAAGAAACACAAGCGAGAGAGAATATTTACAGCTGACACTTTTGTTTATGTGCCTAATTGCAACGTTAGTTCACGCGCGGTGCACATATAAAAGTGTTAACCAGGTTTTAGTGATAGGCATATGAACGCCCCCGCGACCATCACGAAATATTGCTCATGTCTGCCCCTTTCAAAAATAGCCATGGGCATTTATGCATATACAAATCTGAGTATCTGAGTATCTATAGCAAGCAATGATTTATAGTCCGCAATTCCGTTTGTTCTTGTCTCAGTTACGGGTATTTCCGTCTATGCTCCTATTTTTTTTATCCCCTTCCTCTTCTTTGGCTACACTCGACTGAACAATTGAGATTATTACTGACGTCTAATCATGATATAAATACACTCGCCAATAATGCGTATTTGTAAATATTACGAAAATGAGTATCTAAATGCGTAAAAGAAAAAAAATTTATTTCATTTTAGCGATGGTACAGTGATGGTATTGTAGGTGGTACACACACAATGTATAAAAGTTGCTCGCTTGGGAACTCGTCGACTCGAGTCCCGTCCTTGACCGGATCTA
The DNA here is from genome assembly GCF_001412515.2 of Diachasma alloeum. Taxonomy (NCBI): domain Eukaryota; kingdom Metazoa; phylum Arthropoda; class Insecta; order Hymenoptera; family Braconidae; genus Diachasma; species Diachasma alloeum. The sequence continues at coordinate 52,161 of NW_021680430.1, forward strand.
TCGTGTGACCAATCTTTGCGCATCACACAATAGCCCGCGCGCGAGCTCGAGCGCCCCCGACACTGTGTGTACTGTCCCGCCTTCTCGTTGCACCTCACCTTTCGTGTCCACTTTGCCAATGTCTTTCCGTTTCATACTATAAGTATAAATATATTTGCCTAGTTATACTAAATACTACACGTGACCCTTTCATCAGCCCTTGTCAAAGCCAAAATTGCTTCACATTTTTGTATTTTCACATCGCGCATGCCATTAGCAAATGATATTTTATGTTTAGATTTCATTAAATTTGGCCGAGAATAGAGATTGATTTGGAGAAAAGGCCATTTGTTATAAGAGTGACCTGATTGTCATTGAGAGTCCCTGAGCATAGTTTAAATAGTGGGAGTTGACTGTAAGTAGTGGAGTAAGCGCGGAGAAGTGGCGGGAGGAACTCTGAGACAATGGAGCATTAAAGCAACGGCGCGGTTTTCTAGACAGGAAATTACAGGGATCACGCGGAGATTGACAGAAAAACGGCCCTGGTGAGCTGGCTGTAGATATATATATACATATATACTATACATTGGTGTTGTACGTTAGTTGTATATTATGGATTGAATGAAATAACACCATTGTGTACATTTACTCTTGTTTTCGCACGTGAGAACAGCCCTTTTTCCTTGTCCCATAATGTTCGTACGGTAAAAAGTCATTTTGATCGGAAAGAATGGAATTTAGAGGAGGTCATCGACACTCTCGGACACACACCTGACATTGTTGGCAGGACTCGTGCGCATCGAATCGCAGTGCAACCAGAACTATTCCGTCTCTTGACCGCACAGCATAAACTTGCTCTTGGAAAAAATTTGCCACATGTTTGCAATTTTCACCTGTACCTGTTGTACGTTCCTGGTAAAACTTCTAATCAAGCCCCATCAGACTAGTAGATAGATACAGTATATCTCAGATAGAGCTGAGGATATTGGCAGTATTAAGATGAATGCGAACAGTGAGATTTATGCTCGTCGTGAGGATGAGCGAGTGAGATAGAGTGAATTGAAGGGGAAGGACGATCGAGATCGAGATAGAAAGGAGGAAGGAACAAAATGGTAAGAGGGGCGGCAAAATACGCAACAGTATAGAAAGGGATGAGGTTGCCGTAGGGCTCGCGAATGGACCACACGGGCAGCGCACCAAAGAGAATAAACAAGGACAGCGTGAGTTCGTGGGAGGCCATCTCTGCTTGCACTAGTTTTTCATACATATATATATTTGTTTTTTTTTGTTTTCTCTCATCTTTCATATTGCTGTAAATCTGTCGCAGAGAGAGAGAGAGAGAGAGAAAGAATACGATCGATCGTAGATTGATTGTCTTTGAGAGATTTTCTTCACACGCGAACAAAGTCCCACGAGATTTATCTGATGATGTAGGTATACCCAGCAGGAATCTGACTCTAACGAATGATAACCCGAGGTATACCTATATTGCAGTAAGCAGTATATGCGATACTCTGAAATGAAGATAGAGGATGGCCATTAAATATGTCCTGATTTTTAATAATTTCCTTTTCTCTCCACATATTGCTATTGCAACCGGAAGATTCTACTTTACCGGAATCCTTTAATCATGCGAAGGATGCAGGGGTAAGTAAATTCAACTGCATTCCACGCGACAGACGGCTCGATGCATTGGCCTTATCAATGTATTCATTTTTAATGAATTGTCGTCGTTTTTTTTTCTTTGCTATGAAACCTGGTGCTGCTAAGTAATCCAAGATGTGGCTACTTAACAACTCGGGTCACTGCACGATCTGCAGGGCCCTCTGAGGCAACCATCAGGGCATATATGTATATACATATATATAAAGCAATACTGCTATGTAGCAGGAATGGCTCGTACCGGATAGGCAGTCGCGTATCAATTAGACCAGCAGATTTATTCGACATATTCCACGGTACAAAGTTGTGGATCGAGTGTGCTGCATGGTGTGGACTTACGGCTTCCTTCCAACGATACTTAACTCAAAAGGTTTCAGATGAAAGGTAATATTTATGGATACACTGCTCGCGCACCGTTGTACACTCGTGAATCTACGGAAATGAAAATAATCGAGTGAATACGCTTAATTAATACAAGCACGTGATTGCACGCACTCCAGCTTCACTTCTCAAGGAATAATATGCAATTAGACCACCAGACACGTTGACCGAGCCGAGCATTCATCTATATATTATTAGCATTTTCCATTAAAATGTTGAAATTAACAACGACATCTATCCCAATTAGCCAACTTTACGATAAACATATTTTCATGGAAAAACAATTGCCAACCACAAGAAGGTGATGAAAAATACCAATCGGGAGTGGTATAGATTTCATTTGATAAGCTGATAAGCTAATCCTTTTCTTTATTACAATTTCATATGAATCTGGATTATTTCTATATAAGAAAATCAGAGTGAGCCACTGGAAAGCTGGTGAAGATGGAACACTGAGAGTTGTATGTGAATTTTTTACATCACGAAGAATATATCTCCATTACCTTAGAGTGGGCTCATTCCATACGGATACTTCTTCATCCCTTTTGTTGCACTAGTCGTGCAAGTGCTCCTAGTATAACTAAAGGAACCGACGTTTATGTTTAAACATGAAAAAATTTCCAGTCACGACTGGAATCATTCTTAAAATGTGTTTGTTTCCAACAATTTTTCTTGCTTCATGAGGAAGAAAAAAAGAAAGACACAAGTAAAAAGAGAAAAATAGTGTCATCGTCCTCGTATATCGATAATATATAGGGTGCGCGTACGTGCTGCTCGGGTGCTTGGCGTGTCTGCAGAGAGAAAGAGAAACACAAGTAAAAGAGGGAGAGAGAGAGAGAGAAAGAAGCCCAGGAGCCACATGCGACGTTACGCATGCATTCAAGCATGAGATGCGCGCCTGGATTTGGCGCTGCAGATAATATAGACAACGGTGAGTGACAAGGAGACAAACTCATAATAAATAAATACACGTGTTTCTAGTGAAAATGGAATTGATGATAAAAATCAACTAGTCAAATGATTTTTTTTTTTTTTTTTATTTTTTTTTTCAATTTGAGCAATCTGAGAAACGAAAAATACGATACGATTGGCACAAGCAATTATGGCAGGGGGAGAAGAAGGCATCAAAAGTGGAGTAAAGGGGTTCCTGCGGTTACGGGCGCGTTGTTGCGGTTAAAAGCCCGTAATATCGTGATACCGTGGCACAGTCCAGGAGCAGCCACTTCTTAACTACCCACTCGATTCGATATACGCCTAACTATACCCACACTCTGTCTTTCTTTGCCGCTTACACATTTATAATGTATAATACTCGGTCAGGACAACCGAACGTCAATTATTCCACACTTGGACAGCAACCGCAGAGAGTTGCTCTCTGATAGATTCGCCACGTAGCCGGATTTTGCCATTTACAAAATATATGTATTACAAGCAATGATTAACATTATATTTCGAAGATTCTTGCGGTCATTGAAATGCCATCCACAAGACAAATTATTTTCATTTGAAAAGCAAAAAAAACAATAATAGATATATTGAAAGTAATAATATAATATATATCGAGAAGCTTCTAATGCCTCCATCATGTCCTTGCCTATTAGATCGAGAGCAGACAGTGTCCTTGAATATTTTTGCGCTTTAAATTAGAATGTATATTGCTGCCTTGTGTATTGCAAAAACATGAGTTTCTTTTATGAACTAATTATTGAAAAGAAATGAAATTCCCATTGAAATTTGTCAATTTTTCATTATTGAGTTAATTGGCAAGAGGGTAAATCATGTAAATCCCTAATATTCGCAATCGATAATCTCGGGCCGACGGTTGGTTTGAATTTCAAGCGTTCCGATGTATGCCGGCTGCCGCCATCTGTGCACTCCCTGGGCAAACGATGTGAAAACCCGATGACGCGTTTATACACACGTATTCGCAATATTATGCGGTTGCGAAAAGGGAGGCCCTTGCTCAATAGATAAGAATGGCTTCTGTTTTGAAGCAATAATTTTTAATAACAATAATTTTCGCACTTGACTTTCTTTTGCATGTGAAGAAATACATATAGTTGAATTGTTATTTTTTTACGCAATTCAAGTAGAGATCGGCACATTTTCCGGCACATTTTCCGAAGAAAAAAATTGATCAATTTCACAGTTTGAAAGGATGAGAGCTGGTTCAATTGCGCGAGCTGCTAATGATTTGAGATTTAATGGGATAAAATTTATTTCAAGTCAACTGAATCCAAGAATGAAAAGGCATTCAGAGGGTTAGTGTATGACGAATAGTCGGGCATTATCCACGCGTATTCTCGCACTCTGGGTTGTATTCGGGTCGCCATAAAGGGTGGCCAGCATGCTCGAGCGAGCGAAGGGGGTGGCAGATTGATCCGTCACGGAGCGCGAGCACAATCACCCCCATTAGACATTATGTGCTTGCTGGTTCGTATACATGAAACACATACGGAGAGCTTCTACATATATACATATATATTCGAGAGCTAAGCAAAATGCATCCGCATGTATCCATGATGTTGAGCAATGTTTTGGTGCAACAACTTTACCCTCAACTATATACTATACTATCGAGTCAATTTTGAGTCCACCTTGTAAACAATAAGAAGACATTGAATGCCCAAAGACATGATGCGTACACATGTGAATACCATGTTTTGGGTAAAATGAAACGATACGAAACGCGAAAACGGCGACACGCGGCGTTGCTCACCATTTCCCGCGACCGCTGAAGCCACCCACGTCGGGCGACGCTCGTTTGTCATCCGACAAATAGCCTTTCGCTCTCGCAAGTGGGTAACACCAGCATCTCGGTCACACCGTATGCACATCTTCACCTTTCCTTCTTTCCTTCCTTCCTTCCTTCCGATTCTCAGTATAGCTCTCTCTTGTTCAAGTATCAACAAGGGACTCAACACAGATTATTATAACTTGCCCTCCGACACTTGTCTTTTCACACTTGTATTTTACATATGCGCCGCTCCGCACATTATCTTTCTCTGTAATACTTTGACATTCTCGCTAGAACGGATTTGCGCTTCACAGATTAATGTTTCATGTTTGTCTTCGGAAACAATGTATCTGTTTTTAAGCAGTCTAACTGCTACATCTGGAAGAAGTAAAACTCTAAAAGAAATGAGAATAATTAAAAGTCAAAAGAAAGCGTCTTGAAAGCGTTTGAGAGCGGCAAAATGGAAGCGCGTAGATAGTCTAAGGGTGAGATGAGGGAAAAAGCTACCTTGAGGATAGGATAAAATGATGGGTGGTGGGTTTGAGGTTAACGGGGATTCGCCGAGGTGAGATGAATAAATAAGAGGATTTTGAAAGGGGCTCGCGCACCCTGTACATATATATATATATATATATATATATATATATATATATATATAAATGCGAGGTTATTACGTGGCGTCACGCGATGATGTATCCACGCTGGTTCAGATTGTCTCCACGAGATGGGACCACCAAGCGTGAAATATGCACCACCCCCGTGCTTAAATTCCCGAGAGGCTAGCCTTATAGTCACAACATCGTCACTTGAAAAATCAAGATTATCTCATCGGAGGGATGAAAATAAAGAGGAAAAATAAATGGAACAATGCATCAGAATAACGTCATTGATGAATGGACAAGCTCTTCAAGTGGGGTAATTTTGATATTAAGAGGGGCATTTTTGAGCATTGTAATAATTTCCATATATATGCGGAGTAGTGACGGGGTATAGATCATAAGGGCTCGGCCCGGAGAGCACGCGCCAGCACGTGCCTATCCTAGATCCGGTATATCCTTCTGCTACTCTCATATTCGCTGTATAACAACACAAATTCAACCGACATTCAAATGTACCCCCATCCCACCCACCGCAAACGAAAAACCACTCAAGTCAATCCCCTGGCCTTTTTTCATCTTCCTCACTCTCGCACTTTCACCCTCAATCCGATCTCTAACCCTTCTCTGGTCCATTAACGGGGTTCTATTCATAAGCGAGAATTATTATTGCCACAAATCGGCCACGCTTGTCTCAATACACTGACATTACACATTTCTTTCGTGAATGAAGCTAAAAGTCGTAAGTTTCACACAACTGTGAAACGCCAAATTTCATGGGCTTTTTAGTGGCATGCCGAAAATAAATAAAGAGATGACGAATGGAACGTAATAGTATAATGATCCTGTGGCATTTAGTTCCCTTGAGAGGATAATGGGAGAAAGAAGCTCCAGTGTTTGACATTTAACATTTCCCTGGGGAACTAGTGGTGACGTCCTTTGGTTGATGTCCTTGTACCTATATTGTTGTTATGTATGCTCTTTTCTGCAAAAGCTCTCTCAAAAAAAAATATTATCTCGTTCTTTTGCAATCATTCATTTCTTCTCCTCATAGTTTTTTTTTTTTTTGTTCAAGTTTCAAGTACCGTGACTGGTCAAAGTTGTGCTGAGAAACAACTTGGCAATAAAAGTCTCCTCTCTGCTCTTGTCGTACTAATTTTCGGGGGAAAACATTACCACTACCGTGAAGATGTATTGTGGAGCGTTAAAATTTATTTTTGTATCAAGTGGATGTGTCTAACTAGTTTGTCCTCTTGAAGAAAGTACTATACGGAACGGGGTGGTCTTAGTTGCTTAGTCGCCAAGATTAACGATACTCTACGGCTGTTTTAAAGAGAATCCCATTCTTCGCTGCTCTGCCAAGACGCCTACTGTACCTTATCAGTGTGTTGAGCTTATATACACTGAGGTTAGCGCTTTTCTACGCAATGGCCAAGTATTTTTTTTCAACTATTGTCCTCGAAAGAAGAAAAAAAAAAGAAGAGATGAAAAAGTTGAAATGGAAACCGGAAGAATTATCGATATGAGATTGAGGTTGAATCAGTAGTAGTCAGGTGGCTTGAGACAAGTAGAAAGAGAAAAGAGAGAGAGAGAAAGAGGTGGCGCAACGATGTTGGAAAAGTGGTGAACGTCGAGGGGTGAAACTCGACGTTTGGAGTTGAGATACGTAGAGAACCGCAGTGAGTGGTTGGGGGGGGCATTTGTGACAGGGAAAAGAGAGGGAGCAGAGGTATACGGAAAAGGGAGTAGAATTGATTGCTTTCATTACGCAAAAAAAAGTCTCCACCCCTCCCCTCCTCTCCTCTACCATCTTTGGATCGCGTATTTTTAACTTGTGCCGCGCGGTGGCGAATAAGTAAGTGCGCTATTTACATCAAATCTCGTAAGTTATCGCTATGCGGCTGCTACTGGCTCTTTTTTTCTCTCCTTCCCTTCTTTCATTCGTACTCTTTATTATTATACGAAGCTTGCCTGCTTTTGCCATCGAATAATGTCGCTGGTTAAATCTTCCGACACGGTGATGGCCCCACTCGAGGAACATTAACCGAATAAACTCAATTGTCTACTGTACTGAGGGTGCTTATTTTTCCCTGTTTTTTTATATAAGATGAAAAATTTAATAAACCATAGCGCCAATCTATATGTAACAAATGAGGGATAAATTAGGAAGGATAGTAGTGGTGGTGGTGGTGGTAGGCAGAGAGTTATACTAGCGAAAGGGCGGCTACAATTGCTGTGATAAGGATATAGTCACCGATGCACCTTCTCTCAGAGTGATCGATGCATTGAGCTACACTCGTACTCGTGTCGACCTCATATGCATCTGCATCTGCATCTGCATCTGGCCCAGGCCACTATGTACTATTTACTGGGCTTCCATCTACGTCCTCGACCTCATCGGCATCCATATGCCACACAGGGTGAGCAACACATATACCAGCAGCACCGAGCCGCATGTGTGCCCCAGTGCAATCATGTCAGGACATATTGCCCGTCAACGCGGACCCGCCGGCTCGTTCGTTTACGCAAATGATATGCCAAAGCGTAATCTCGGCAGATATCCTCTGGAGATTAGGCTGTGCCTAGAGAGGCGGCAGCCTGTACATTGTACATGCCAGGGCAGATAATGCCTTGGAGAAAAAATTGTCGTTCAATTTTTCCAAGAGAAAATTCATCATCGATCATCATGCACCTACTCTATATATTAGCATTCCCCTCCACTATATAGTTCTGTCAACAATATTATAGAAAATCAACAATATTATGTGTTTTTTTTCTTTCTTTTCTTTTTCTTTGCTTTTCGCGTAGTACACCGCAGCATCCGGAGTATCAGACATTGCTCAGTTACATATATTATAATTTCATGTCCCACGGCTGGATCTAGTGTCACTGGCGAATGTAAGTAATGTACCAAGTGCTACCAAAGTAAATGAGTATAGACAAGACCGGCGCCGGAATGAGGGAATTCAAATGCTATATACATGTACTTGTGAATGTAAACCGGCCCTTGTGAGATTCGCGGACTGACACCGGTCCCACCAACGCCTCACTTTGCGATGGCTGACCGCACCTTCCGGGCAATCCGAGTGAGCCGACCAATCCCTTCTTATACTTAGTTCCACGGTGTGTACATCATTTCTTTTTTTATTTCATCATTGTGAGGAAAATCGATTTATTTTTTATTTGATTTGTATTGTTTCTTTTTCTTTTTTTTGCCATATCGATATAGACATTGAATATCGGCGATTATCTCTTGTGTTAGCATGCACCAAGAAAGATAGCCTATTCCATTCCAGAAACACCTCCTTCCACGCGTAATCATCACTATCGTAATTAGGTGCGTCAGGGCTCGGTGGTGCGGGCTATTCTATAGTCGACAACAATTAATTTCACCCGTGTAGACACTGTCCATCATAGAAATAGTGAATAATAAGTGAACTACATTATCTCTATGTGAATTATCGAGTGTTACCATACGTGATGGGACAGAGACGCTGTGGCTCTCCTCAATTATTATTTTCATTGGATTTTTTTTTACTAGTATATTGATGGGTTTTAGTGATGAATAAAGAGTAGGTAGTTCCTCCAATGCTCTATTCGGCGTGATTTTTCGTGGGACTGTTGGCGGTGGACCAGCTGGCGCGAGCGTTTATTTCGCAAAGCCTTTACCGGCTTGTGTATATCCACACGCTGCCAATATAACCATGTTATCCCGCGGGCGCAACGCTATACACGAAAACCAGTTGCCGTAGCAACCCAACCAACGTTGACGCCCCTCACTAACTATCACGTGACTCTACGTCGACCAAACGGAGTTCAACTAGACCCGGGATGCTGGATACTGTACGAGGGGTTGTGGGGCGGAGCCTATCGTGTGGGGATGAAAGCTGCTCGACTAGCGGGTCGAGAAGTCGCCGAAAGTCACGTGCCGACGCCAAAAGACTCTCCATGCTTCCGTGCCGCGCGACCAGAGCCATCACCGACGGTTGCTCTTACCGATACTTCAACCAATAATTACACATTCATTATCATTACTATAATAAATCATTCAATATAGTGGACAGTCATTAAAATTTTATTTCAACAAGATTCCATTGAATACTCTATGCATTTGTTTCTCCAACTGTGATATCAGCAATTTAATCAACGCAAAGTGTTTTCTGTGATTGATACAGTGACCTCAGTGTGACTATATTCTGGATACAGTTGCCAATTCATCACAAGTCAAGTTTATTTGGAATAAATCACAATGCATCTCCAATCTTCAATAAAATGAAATGGGAGCAAAATGTTATAATAAATCATCGTCACTCGCTAAATTTATTTTGATGGAAAAAGTTTGCAGCAAAAAAGATGGTGATTATCAATTGATTTTGCACTGTCGCGGATGAGACGATTGAGTTGGAAAAAACAACAAAGTCAATGATGAAAATTGATGATACAGTTTTCATGGCCGGCCACAGCCACCCGCGGTCGGTCACAAAAGCCCTCTTGATGACAATCATTGTGTTGTTGGCAGCCATAGACATTCGTGCGTGAAAAATAGGCCCTAGAAAATAGAGAGGGGTGCTACTGAAAAATTTTCTAAGCTGTATTTAGTGTGAGTTGAAAAGAACACTTTGGATTAAGCTACAGGAATCTCACAGCCGACGGCCGACGGGCCTTGGGTTATCGATACACCATGGATCTCAGTACTGCGTATCGATACAACCAGAATATGATGGAATATTATACTTGTAAGCAATTTCTTTTCAATACTTGATGAAAATAATTATACATTCCCTAAAATCAATCTACTCCTCTGGTTTCTCACATAAGGCTGAGAGAATAAGGCCTTGGATATTTTCTACAAAAACTTGATAATCTCAATCCGATGACACAGTTTACAAATACTAGATTCATAAAAGACAACAAGAAGGAAATAATCGACACGGCACAATCGAAGAACGTGACGAGATGCGGAGCGAATGCCACTCTCAAGCCTTTTGTGCTGGGTGCTGGTTTAGCAATAATGTAAATTGTGAAACAAAAAATTCATGGCCACTTGTACTTGTTGTAAAAAATAATAATTGGTATTACTTGTCCAAAAGCATTGAATGGTGGGAAAAGTTGCTTTATGTAATGTGATTCAGAATTTGAAAAACCTTCCAACAAAGAAATATCAAATATCATACACTGGCCAGATCAAACTTCTCGGTGATCACATTCCATATATCTCCATTTTAGCCAATAAATCATTGGCGCAAAACATTGACTTCTGTCAAACTTTTTTTTTTTTTTTTTTTTTTATTGAGGCCTGCCCAACAAACTGATTACCGTTACAACAGTGGGCAAATATCGAGGAGACTCAAGGTGACAATCACTGACGAACCGGAAGTAGTTCGCACAGTTCGGCGCACAGTCAGGTCATTCGATCTTGCTCTACACCTAACGTTTTCTTTCCAATCGATCGCTTTCAAATATTCCCTGAAGAGACGGAAAAAAAATGAAAACTTTCTACTCATACCGGTAATCGCGAAATTTGTCTCAATTCAGAGAGGCCATCATCCCGGCCATCATCATTTATTATCAAGCTTCAGTGACTTTTGTTAGGATTAAAAATGGCTAAAAATTAGGGATTATTGTTTAAAAATGAAAATCTCTTTCTCTCTCGTGATTTAGAGTAATGATTAATTTGAAGGGAATAAGTATGGCTAGTAATAATAAGAGTCATGAAACAGGACAGTGTTGTACCACCAGTTCTATTTCGATGGAATATACTGTGCAAATATAATGCCCGGAATATATGGGAGTGTGTATATGAAGGCGATCTGGACCATGCTTGGTGTCCCCCCAGCATCAGAGGCTCGTACAGTTGTGGTCAGCAGGCGTGACGGCGAGTAGAGGATACAGAGAGAAGTGCTTGCAGTGCTGGTTGTGCCATTCCCTGTAGATGTATTATATATACTACTGTGTGACTCTCGTACCATGAGAATATCCCTCGCACACAATTTCTGGGCGATATTCCCCTTGACTACCGGTCGCACCACGGGGTTGCAACCATAAACGCGAAAGCCAATTGATTTGCGAGCGGAAGTACGTATCGTTTCTGGTAATGATCGTTACCAGTCCACCGACTCATAGTCATTGTCTTCTATCTGTGGTCTGTGTAATAACACCCAAAGCCCGGGTGTCACACGAAAATCTAATATTTCATTTCGAAAAAAAAAACAATAGCAGTCATACGACTTATTCTCCACAAGTGATTCAACTCACCAATAATCATTCATCCTGTCCAATTTTGTTACTGAGGAGGAAAAACGTACTGTTCTTAAACAATCGTTGTTTTTTTTTTTTTTTGCAAATTGATGCAGCCAATGTCATTGCAACTGACGATTGACAAAAAGAAAAAAAAACAATATACTCTATTCTTAGATTGTTGAGATAAAGTTATTAATCTAATTGGTGGGGGGTACACTACTGCCTCAAGCCTAGGGGTAGATTGAGCTAATTCGATTTTCAATCACACATGATGATAAAAGCTGTTACTGTTGTCCATCATCATCATCATCATTGTAGTTAGGGGTTGAGCACAGATCATCGAATCGTTGGTGCACTGGCACGAACGAGGGGACATATGTCGCACCGCACACAGGAACCCTCCATTATGATATTAGGGTGAGCTTTATCGGGTTAAGAGTGGGTTTTAATGGCCAAGTTATGATGTTACTGATGTTTATTTGCCAAGTGCCAAGTATCATGAAAACGATCAACTCCATAATTGAATTATCCGGCAATCTACCATAATTCTAGGGAGTAATATGTGAAAATATAAAAAGAAGAAAAGAAAAATCATTAAACTTTTATTTACGTTTATTTACAGGTCATGGTGGAGTGAATCAACTCGGTGGTGTCTTTGTGAACGGAAGACCGCTACCGGATGTAGTGAGGCAGAGGATTGTCGAGTTGGCGCACAGTGGCGTCCGACCGTGTGACATTTCCAGGCAGCTCAGGGTATCTCACGGCTGTGTATCCAAGATCCTGTCGAGGTGAGTGTATACAGATACATCTCTTCCCTTTGCCTCTCTTGCCTCAGCATCAACATCACTGGTGTCCATTACATCAAGCGAAATATTAGAGGCCCCTACGTTTCTTTTCTCACTCCTTCATTTTTATTTACTTTTTTATTCAAAGCTTTTATTACCATACATTCACTTACACCTGAGACCTCCTACACACTCATTAGTTGATAAAATTATCGTGTTGACATCTCAATGGAAAAATTACAACTCGCTGTACTCTCACAGTGAGATCTAATTTTCCAACTAAAAGTTTAATTTTCACTATAAATTTTCATCTAAACGTCTGATTCCATCGAAAATGTCCAACACGTTATTGTACATTGATCGAATGGACAAAAGAGATGACGCGACAGTGGAGACCGGAAAGAAGGTCCCGGGGGTAGTGAAGACGACGCGATGTGGTTTTCATGTTCTTTCCACCCTGGCTCACTCAGAGAACTCTGCCTCTTTCCATCATTCAAGAATGATTCGTTGTTGCAACTTTTGTGTCGCTTGCGTTTCGTCCCTCTGAGTATATGTCATTCATTCCCGCTCCAATTATAATTAGTCTTATAAATGGTTAATATTATTCATTGGAATTATGGACACGAAATTCCGCTCTTAGCAATTGAACCCATTCCAATTGTCATTATTTTTTACATTACTGAGGAAAGAAATGTGATATACCGGAGCTGTACTGTTTGAAATTGCTTTACATTTTTTTTTATTTCGTTTCATATCCATACTTGGTTAACAGTTGACAGGACCTTTTGTGACATTTTAATTGAACTCAATACACGCCTCTGTGTTGGCTGCACATCCGAATACCTTATATCCACGTATGGATTTATCGATCGTCAATTTTCAGAAACTCATTGCAAACGAGACAATAACAAAAGCTCACTATAATTGATGGAAAGGTTAGTGAGATTGGAGTAATGGATATCTCTACTGGAGTCGATATTCCATCCATTGAGTATTTGACATTTTTCCATTGACATCCAAATGATGCATTTGGATCGATTTTCAATGAAAGAAAAAATATACAAGAATATAGAGTGATGGACTGTATACAACGATTATTCAACTGCTTTCATTCAATTATCATTATCATTATTATTACTATTATTATAGTCATGAGTCGTAGATATTTTTACATCCCATCAAGTTGAAAACATTTTCAAACATTGTTCCAAAATGGTACATTTACGAACATACTGCATGGCAACGATTTCTGAAGTAATGGTATTTTTATTCAATTCAAACCCAACGGCCCTTTTTATTCAGCCACATTGAATCATTCATTTTTAGGAGTAGAATTGTCCCTATGTCAATTGTACCCTTTGGTCGATTTAAAAATCTCTTTCCCCATACATACGGAATCGAAAAACATGTTTCACAGTTGAAGGTGGGGAGTAATGAAAGCGGCTGAAATATCAACGCGTACATGTGGGATTTTTACACCCCGATATATCCATAATAATTCCATTGAGGGAGTGTAGAATTACCCCTTTGAGTGGTAATGACCATTCTTGGCCCTTTTTAACACTCAGATGAACGACTGGTTGACGAGTTATTTCCTCTCGCGCTCCATTTCATTCTCGATAGCTTAAATAGACTGAAATGTTATTTTCCTCAATCAATGTTTCATGTATTTTTCATAGTATTTTCTTCAACTCATCGTGTTCGCCGAGGAATTTATGTGAATACATTTACACATTATTCGAGTATATAAATTTTAGTGTATGCAAGTGGTAAAGTGGCTGTGAGTTTATATGAATGTGTGCTTCCAAACGTGGCCCAACCATCCATCAAGCCAACAAACTCGCAACCGAATCATTATTGCTGGGGTTTTGGTGTAATTGAATTTAAGCACTGGCAAAGATATTATTTAACTAATTAGGCACAAAGGTCTCGTTGACTGGGTGGCCCGACGGCCGATAGGATCTCCCGCTGGATGAACCTATATAAAGTATTATATACCCCAGGAGTTTCATCTCAAAGAGCACCCGACGCGTCATGCCAAGAGCATGAGATTCATTATAAACATTTACTCGCACCCGCTTTATCACATTGTTTCTTATTTGTTTCCATCCCACCGGGATCGATCTTTCTCCGTCTTATCTGCATCAACCACTGCTATAGAGTATCTCAATTTCACTTGCTTTCACCTCCAGATTTCTCTGATTGACTTAATTACCTCCGATGACTATGTTATTGCTTTTAATTAGCAAGTACTCTTTGGTCAGCCTTTGTTGTAAAAGATTTTTTCCTCGCCTTTCATCTCCCTCTGACTTGGGTCAGGTAATTATCTTGAAATTTTTTATTCACAAAAAAAAGCACAACAACAAAAATTGCTAGCATTAGAAAAGTCGCTGATCTCATAATTGATTTTTTGTTCCAGGTATTACGAAACGGGGAGTTTCAAAGCCGGAGTTATAGGTGGATCAAAGCCAAAAGTGGCAACACCACCAGTAGTAGATGCAATAGCTAATTACAAAAGAGACAATCCCACGATGTTTGCATGGGAGATAAGAGATAGATTGTTGGCAGAAAACATATGTTCTCAGGACAACGTGCCATCAGTCTCATCGATAAATCGGTAAGTGTTAGAAGTAGTAAAAAAAAAAAAAAGGAAAAAATTAATTTTCCCGAGTATGAATAATGGATCACTACTTTGCCACAAATCCAGTTGGTGGATTTGATACGCATTACACTTGATTTGATTATCATAAAAATCAGGGGAAGGAGAAAACTGGTAGATTGAAAGGCTAGCAAGTGAGTGAGACTTGTAGAGATAAGTAGACGAGATAATAAAGCCCCAAAGTAAGGAGTGATTTAATCTCGGGACATATGCGTGTAGATCAATGGAAAGCGGAGCCTCTGAATTGTTTCACTATCTTTGTTGCATTCACCAAACCATCGACTTTGTGAATTCCCGCGGGGCAAGTTGCACAGTTTGTGTGGTGCTGATATCCTGTAATACCGTCCCCGGAGAGGCTCACACCCCTCGAGTGCGCTGCCGCCTTCCCCACGCGGACTACGTAAAAACACTTGAATTAATCGGGGGATTCCCTGAGGAACCTGCAAAAGGTCAATGGGACCGAGTGCGGAGAGAGCCCATGGAAATAGCAACATAGAGAGAGAGAGAGGGGGGGGGGACTAAATGTACATGTATACTTGTATATACAGCTCTCTACAGTACTACATGAACATTAGAAAGCTTATCTTGATGCAGGGAATAGCCACCCTATAAGAGCCGATAACTAATCACTCGTCCACCCCCTCGTTCAGATACCCGATCGAGGAAAGCATATGTCGACTACCCTAATTTCTACAATTCGCTGATAGGGTGTCGGGATAAAACGTTCAAATTACGCCCCCGAGATATCACAAACTATTTCAATCTTATCCTCAAATCTTAATAGTCTTTTACGAGGTGCCAAGCAGTGCCAAGGTGTAACGTATGACTATCCGCAATCACATCAAATGTGTAAATAAAGGACAATATAAGAGTGAGTGAGTGAGTTAAGTTGAGAGAGCATCAATGAAGAAAATTACCCTATAGTATAGATTGATGGTGATTTTTCAAATGGGATTCCGTTTATCGGCTCGGTCAGTGACTATGTATGCATGTATGAGTAACGCGGAAAACGTCCTATGCAACATGTACCCGGTTTTATAAGATATCTATATATGTATATAGCGACTACTGCCAGAGGCAATCGTTATATAGCTTCGATGTGTGTCTACGATTGCAGGAGCCAGCAGGATTGCTCAGGGTGCGGCATGGCGCGGTGGTGGCTTGTTGCTCGAGTAAACTCCACCTCTCTGTATTAGAGTGTAGCTTCACCTCCGGCCTTCTTCTCGCCTCCACCCACCAATCTCCAAACGTAACCTCCTTGTTCCTCTTTTCCAGTCGTCCTCCTCTTGCACCCCACGTCCCCAGAATTCACCGCGTGGCAACCCAGATGTCGAGGTATTGATCTGAATCCGGCGCAGAGGAGATCGCCTGGAAAAACTTTACCCCGCGGATACTTACCCTACCCTATCTACCTTCACCTATCTACTAAAGCCAACTTCTTCCATCCGGACGTGAGCATCCGACAAGGCACTCTACGGCTAAAGCCCAAGTGGTTTACCCACTCCAGACCATTTTTTTACCTCTTATTTCATGTCCATTTCAAATCTTTATTTTCATCAACAATTTCTCTGACAATCTGTTTACTCACTATTGTTCATTACATTTTTCCTTCAAGTTTGTCAAAAAAAAGAGAAAAAAACCGAGAGTTACAAGTTTGTGATTTCATCCGGGATGAGTGTCGTCTGGTAGGAAAAACTAATGTGGCACACACCCTATATAAGTTATCATCGTCATAAGCAGTAGGAAAGACAATTCTGGAATGAGATATTCCACACAGTAAGACGAGCAATGGTGAATAGGGGGTTGGGGGGGGGGG
>NW_021680430.1:69470-82002 GCF_001412515.2 Diachasma alloeum
ATAACGAAAAATAACATAATATATAGATAGATAACTGAGTGGAGACGAGTTTCACTCTGTGAACAATGTGAAAAACAAGCTTGAAAGAAGTAAAGATTGGACGTTAATAGTTCCGAGCTTTTTCTGTGCTGGTCCAATGCCGTTCGTCTGACTCTAACCACCAAGCTTTTTATCCACTTTTCTCCACTCTTTTGTTCTAACTCCATATAACCAGCTTATTCTCCTCTCTTTATTTTGTTTTTCTTTGACATTTTCACCAGGTTAATGGACTGGGATTTGATTGTGCTCGATTCTCGTACGGCTTTCAACAGATTTTTTATTCTCCTCTCAATAAAAAAGACGAGAATAAGGAGAGCCTCTCTTTACCTCAATGGGAGACGAATGAGAGGCAAACAAGCCAAAAGGATAGAGGAGAAGGGATTTCGGGGGTAGGAAATATTGATAGGCTTGGCTTGGACTGCGGAGTCACGCTCGAGTAGACGGCGCTCCGTCGATCCTCCTAACCTTATACACGTTATACGGAACCAGAGCGAAAGAGGAATATATGTATAGTAGATTTTGATGGTACAGGCAACCTAGAGCGACTTCTCGTTCCACTCTCAACTGTAGAAAGAGCAGCCTCAGGGTGCAGATCGATAAGGAAACTCTAGCTTCATCCGAGGGAGATTTTACGCTGAGTCTAGCCTCCTGCGTATTCTCTCACATACAGTAGTTACTTTGGTTTAACTACTGTCAATAGAAAATCATCAATTTTCCAAGATATTACTAATCAGCCACGAAAATTATAGTCAGTACTTAAGGCCATGTAATGATGAGCGGCGGGTGCGTGTAACAGTTGGTAGAAAATCTGTCGCTGACAATCTCACTCTTGGGAATTGTATCAATCTGTCAACGGAGGTGTCATTCGGGCAAAGTGAGATGGAAACACTGGCTTTTTCATGATCGAACTTTCTATCGGACGGGTCAATCTTTCCAATGCGCACAATAAGGGCCCGTGCTCTTCCATTACTTCCATATCATTTCGCACCCCTAGAAGCGTGCTCAGGCAAGAGTGCCATATGGCTTATGGGGTCCGATGTGATGCACACGTAGGACGGAGACAGAGGAGAAGAGGAGAAGAACGCATCAAAAAAGAAAAAAAAATCAAATAAAATAAGAGATATTCAGTCAATGAATTCACACAAGGGCGCCAGATACTTTCATGCCACTTTTGGGCATTCCACACCCCTTGCTATAGCGAGTTTATCTTCCTGTTCATCTCTTCGGTTATTAAATTACGCTCCCATAAATAACCTCGGGCTACAATTATTCCCAGATAGACTCTACTTTTTATACTTATAAATATAATAGAAGATGAAAAAAGAGATTTGAATTTTCTAGCGAATGAACAAGGATGAAGACCCATATCATCAAGATGATACATATGTCTCAAACAATATGGTGTCTAGAGGTTCGTTAAAGCAGCCATATTTGCGAACCCTCCTTTCACAGTGGCAAAGTACTCTCTTCCAATGGTGGTTGGTTGAGGGGTTTGGTTAGAGGGATGTATATCGTGCTGGCGACGATATGTTGTCGATGTGGCCAACAGACCAAGCTCTGTATAGTAGTGATACCATTATATATAGCAAGCACCGTGTGTATCCATAACGCTCCTTTGTGTCAAGATAATGTAATTATTACCGCGTTTCATCATACCCTCCAAACCAAAATTAGCCTCAAATGAAGTTACAATTACGCTTCCGACGTTGCTATTCCTACTCCTACTCCTATACTCCTACTCCGACATTTCTCTCCATCTCATCCTCAGCCATTGTACTTGTGTACATATATATATATATATATATCTCTATGTATGTGTGGGATGCTCTCAGCACCACCAGGAGTACAAACAAACCCAGGAGTCTAGAAATTGCCGGGTTGCCGTGGAAACGTCAGAGGACAGACGGAACCGCGATGAAACCGGATGGTCGGCCACGCTACACCCCACCAACAGCGTTATGCCTTGGTCCCTTTGTCCCTGACGCTGTGAAATTCACGGCAAGCCAGCACCGGAGAACGCCACACTACCAACTATTTCATACTCTCTCCCTCCTCCCTTACCATCCCTTCGAACATTTTTCTCAATATTTTTTACAACTTTTATACATCGAAAGCCAACTACTCATTACGCTATTACGTAATTATTCAATTTCATTTTCTTGTTCTGGTTTTTCGACTAATTTGAGGAAGGAGATGGGCACTTTGCATCAGGAGAAGAAAAAATTTCAAACTGTTTTACATAAATATATACATTTATTTGCATAATTGGCTCATACAATAATGAATCATCCAGAAATGGCACTGACTATATAGTTTCTCCACGGAGATTAAGCATTATATAGAGTAATGTTTGAAATTTTTAATTTCGATGATATTGCCCTTTTCTAATGCTTATTATTAAAAAATAAAATATATATGGTTATCGATATTGAAGAGAATAGAGTTTGATTCCACCCTATCGGGGGTTACGCCCGCTCTACCCCGTGGATGATATAACGCTATTGGCCGTGGCGGGCAAAATGACGGCGTCAGCCGCCACAACTCACCTCCCTCCCGGGTCCCTTTGAACCTCCAACCACCCCTGTACTGTGTCGGAATTCTGGCTCTATTGGCAGGAGAGAGATGGAGATAAAATAATGACGTTTGCAAACGCAACCGTGTCGCGTACATCCCGTGGAAAATCGTTGGACACGCATGGACAGCAATATAAAGGCATGGCAAGGGATGGCAATTCGTTTTTGTGAGAAATAAAAAAATCCGAAATATGTGAAAAAAATATTTAACGTGGTATTAATTCTCCATCAACAGTTGACTGAAACAGAACAGCAATCTGTACCAGAGAATTTTCACTTGGCACTCAAATACATAGAGGTATATTCATTCAGTATACATCTAGAACTATTGACAGAGGGGAATAAAACAGGACAGTCTTGGGCTGGGGTGCCTGCCTTTTCACTAAAATACGATGAACTCTATAATGGATCATAGATAGAGTCGTCGAGGGCCTTTTGGTGAATCCGACCGAGGGTCCCCACTTATATATATATATTATTATAAATCGTGTGTTACATTGTGCTTAGGATGGTCGTGACTGTTGACTCCGGGAGTTTGCATTGTTGGCTGAACACCTTTTGTGTGATTCTCTGTGACACACGCACACAGCAAACAAACAGCCACTCGAGCACGCAGGCATTTAATAGTATATAGATATATATATATATATATATATATATATATCTACAAGTTAATATAGTTGCAGGGATCAGCAGCTGTTTATACAAACAATGGATTTTGCATTGTCGAGGGGGGAAATGAACACCTCATGGAAACTTGATCTGTTTATTTATTAATACTGTTGTCTCTCTGACTTTATTATAATATATTGTTTACTGTGGATGGTGGTGTTGAAGCGACAATGAAAAAACAAAGAAAAACAGGGTCAGGTAATTTTGACTCGCAAGTTTACCATAATCAAGTTAAAGTCGAAACAGTAAATTCGTTGGGTGGTGGCATTGTTCTCAGTGTACATTACTATGTCGAGAGTTCTCGTTCAAAGAGGTGTGGTGGGATATCAGAGTACACCTTTTCCAGCTATTGTCCTTTAATCCAAGCGTCGGGCAGAGTACAATGGGCGAAAAGCCAGAGTCTCCGTATTGTATCCTCCTGTTCTGGCTCTTGAAATGGTAGATAGAGCCGGAGACTAGGTATGCCTTGGCTTGGTCCTCAGAGACACGTTACGACCACCAACTTACGCAAGCATCTGTCCGTAGAACCGCTAAATTCACCCGAAAATCCTGAGATTTCGGATATGTCCCCCAACCACAAATCCTCGACAGTATAGTACCTAGTTGTCCTTTCTTCGAATTATCTGAATCTCCTCGAAAATACCATTGAAATTAACATTCAAGTAAATTTTTTCCCAACAACTATCAAGGAAGAAAATTGATGGCTGACTCTATTTTAAGGAGACAAATATCTCAACGACGGATCGCGTTTTGATATTACGGATGCTACATCTATAGCATAGCTATACTATGAATTGAAGAGCGTAGCTCGCGCGAGCGCTCGGGTGAAATGCGATAAAGTTAGCGTAGAGGTAATTTGAGTATAAAGTTTTATTCGCAATAATTTAGCTGAAGCGCTGAGGGATAGAGAGGGGGCGGAAGGTTCCCCGGGAAGCGGCAACGCTGGGTCATATATTTGATGGGATACTTGGCATAAAGTCGCGCATAAAAGTAATGCCAACATTAAAGTTTGTGGTTCCAGAACAGAGCTTTGGCTGCTATACACTGCCTTTCTGCGTTATTTTTGTTCCATTTCTCTGATGCACTATACCTAATATTAATATTATTGTGATGCACCGGCTGATGGCATCAATCCCGACTCGATTATTATAGGTAATCCAACTATTGACACTATTTTACATGTACATAATTCTTTCATATTTTTTTTTCTCACTCGAAAAGGGTTGAGGACTGAGATTAACAAAAGTGTTACTGTTGAGGATAGTTAAGGAGTCTAGTTCGCAAGTAGACATTTGGGAGAAATCCAGAGGCCTCGCGGGAGTCATACTTTCCGTCTTCCCCTATAACTTTGTACCACTCGCTTATCAAATGTGTATACCCAAAGAAACTTGCTCATTGGTTTGATAAAAATATCTCATAATTACTAAAAGTGAACAGATATAAATGAGCAGGAAAAATGTGAAAAAAATGGAAAAATATCAAATGAAACATCGTGAAAGATTATGTATATACTGACCATCTGGCCGATCTAATGCAGTAAAACAGCTTTCGCGTATAAATGTTATACTTTTTCAATTGAAGTTTATATCACCAGTGTAACTAGAAACTCGTTATTTAAAAATACTAACATGTTGATGGCCTTTCAATATTGACAACAGTATGCAGTAATAGACAAAGACAACATATAATTATATTATTCAATAAGTTACACATAAGTTGCGGTTTATTAACGAGTGGACGGACCCAGCAATTTAACTCACTCCCTCCCTTCCTCCCTCTAATATACTGTGAAGGCGTGCCACGATAAGGATCGTACCTAATTGTTGCGAATTGGCGAAGGTGGTGAATGAGAGGGCGCGAAGCCATATACACTCACGAATACGAGTCGGTGGCTTGTTCCATGGGCAACAGGTGTCATCTGATTGATCGCCGACGCTCGCGAACCCCCGCGATTACCTAACCCGCAAACACATCGCCACGGGAATCGTCTAAATGTCGAGACATTACCACCGACCATAACATGCGGTACTGCTATGAATGTGGCTATCAAATTATTTCTCTCGTACAATTTGTTGAATTTGTTGACTGTGAAAAAAAATCCCAAGAAGGAAAAAACGAAAAGAAAAATTTACTTTTCGCGCACATTCAACACTTGACAAATATACATCAAAGATAATAAGCAGTTACACGCAAGAATGAATCCCGAGTTCGTTAGTCCCTTGAGTTAAACTGTGATTATGATAACTTTGCGCCGCGTCATCGACGCCGCTCTCTGTCCCATGTTATATATATATGTGTGTGTGTATCGGCTGACGTGCGAAGTGACCCGCGTAATCTTAATTAATGATCGTAGCAACCCTCCTCCCATCCGCAAAGCCGAAGCGAATCGAGCGCGGACGTGCCATTTATCATTGCAATCTATGAGCATATGAAATGTCTAAATTCACGACTATTGGAAATCTATTGCAATATCGATTGTATCCTTTCCATTATGTTTCAGCATTGTAAGGAATAAGGCAGCAGAAAAAGCGAAGCACGCCCATCAACAGCAACAGGCACAGCAGCAGGGTCAACAACAGGGTCAACCAGGTTCAGGTGGTTCGGTATCAGTGATAGCGCATGCACCAGCTACAGCAACTGGAATTCCAACAAATGCGACTGCACCAAATGCCTACAGTATTAGTGGTATTCTCGGTATTCCCCCACACCATCAAGATCCTAATGGCAATAGTATCAAACGAAAACGCACTGATGATGGTGAGCTACACACCATTAAATCATTCATATCAAATTTTTCCAATGAATAATATTATATGAAGAGAAATTTATATCCACTGGAGTATCAGTCAAATGTCCGTAGAGAGCACACGTGTTGCCATTCATTTGGCTGTCATTGCGTGAATCAGTATACTATACATCGATGCGTTCAAAAATATTCATGGCACGTGGCAACTCCGCGCGATGCAATTTTCTTTTTTTTTCTCTCTTCTTGCTGAACGTGGTCTAGGCAAAAAAAATCCCCTCGGATTAGCAATGAATTTCTCCTGAGATTTCTATAGTTGAAACATGACAATTCAACATCAACTTTTTCCACTGACCTAGCCAATTTGTTTTGCTATCTGGCCGTCGAATCTTGAGACATTCACACCATCGCGTCGAAAATTTATAAAGTCTATACGAAGAGTGACGTGCATACGGGTAATTCGATATAATTTCATTATGAATGCTCTGTGATATGCGATTGAGGGAAGTGGCGGTGGCGGCACGAGCGAATGCGGTGAAAGCACTCAATGCTCTCCCCTCAGGCAAAACACGGCGTCGCAGAGTGTGTGCGGTTCGAGGGTGTAGGCATGCATTAGATTATAAACTTCACACAGACCACAGCCCCTCGGGCGTTCTCTATAATATTTGCGAGGCGCATCAAGCAATAACAACGCATTAGCTCGGCCTTTTCCTCCTTCTAATATCACTGCACTTTCCATTCTAATTTGTAATCTAACTAATCCCACTTGTCGATTAAATCAAATGAAATCAATGATTCGTCTCTTTTGTTTCTTCACTATTTTTGAGTGGTCATTAAATTCAAGTCTATGTAAAAATTTGATCATTTCCAAACTAATTACACGCGACCGCTATACGAGTGACTGTCGGTTTTTCTTTTACCGCAATCTCACCTCGGTAACGAACATTGCTACGCTTTCTAATTCTTGAAAGTAAAAAATAAAAGAATAAGAAGAAGAAGAAGAAGAAGAACAAATGAAAATCAACAAAAACCAAGGCAACAGTTAATTTTTTTGATGAGAAGAAAATTTTTACGTGCTCATATATTTCAAGAAATATTGTCGCATTACATTTGCCTTCTTATATCATTATATACAGAATCCATATACCCTATTGCACATCCCCACACGAAATCTCCCTCGATCGGTTTGCTTTCAGCCTTGCCTCTCCCTCGAATTGACACACACACACACACACATACGCACAATAACGATACAGTGCATGTACACTTGAGAGGTCCACCATAAACCCAGGGGTCCAGATTCACCCCAGAGTCCATTATTACCCATGTATTGTATTGCTCAACATTGACTCAATTGCTTTCGAATAATGTCAGAGTGAGTGAGATCGAAAGAATATAATATGAGGGAAAACTACCCCATACGCTCTCCCTTTTTTTCATTGTATATCAATCGAATTACTCGATTTACTGCTCTTTTTGGCTATACACATCCATAACTTGTCCCAGCACCCGGACCAGTGCCAGTGCCGATCGAGTCCTTTTCAAATTTTGTTCTTTGTCTCCCCAATTTTAATCTGAGCAAATAGTTGACCACTGAACATTAATTTGATTTTACCTGACCGTGAATGGGTCCAATTGAATCGCAAGATATGAGAAATAGCAAAAGATGAAAGAGAAAAGGAGGAGATGAGTTTGGATGGCGCGTAATGGGTCCACTAGTAGGTATAGTATGTATAGTATACATATATG
This sequence comes from Diachasma alloeum, assembly GCF_001412515.2. Taxonomy (NCBI): domain Eukaryota; kingdom Metazoa; phylum Arthropoda; class Insecta; order Hymenoptera; family Braconidae; genus Diachasma; species Diachasma alloeum. Next base: position 77,247 of record NW_021680430.1, read on the forward strand.
GAGAGTGGGCAGGGGATTTTATAGCCAGCTCGAAACAAGCTCGTAGTGGTGCACACACTCGAATCAAAATGGCCCCGGCGGGTTCCGTCGCTCGGACAATCACAACTTGACAGGGAGGTTTAACGAGCCCTATGCTAGCACTCGCGCTCTCTCTCTCTCTCTTCCTCCCTCCCTCCCTCCCTCATCCCCTTCTCCCATCCCTCAGATGGTCATTTAATTATTCAGAATACCTCGTACGCGAGTCACCTCGACATGTCCCATTCCCCTCTGTCACTCGTATTTCGGACCAATCCCCTCCCTTTCACCCCTGGTGGAAGCTATACCTTTGTTCTCCTCTGTGGTCGGATGATATCACTCCCCTCTACCTACCCATATCCCGTACACTCTCCCTTTCTCTCTACACGTAAAACATCCCTCATGTCTGTTATTCTATATTAAACTCCCTGGGATCGTCGCCAGATAATAAAGACATGAAGCATAATGGAATCGTAATTGTTTCTTCTATATATATTAATGTCACATAGAGCTCAACTGAGAGTAGCTCATACACTGCAAAGGACATGTTACATGTGCAGAGAGGGATAGATTCAATTTCAGCGATTCTATATTATATCTCGTGCTTTCATTTTATATATTGCTTTAAATTTTTTTCGCGCAGATGACAATAGAGATCTGAGCGATCATGCCGAGGATGACCTCAAAAGACAACGGAGTAATTACAATGGAGATCAACTTTATTCCAACGTAAGCATAGAAAAAATGGTTAGGGTCAGAATCGATCAATTTAAAATAGATAATGGTGAAAAAATGAAAAAAACCTCAATTTTCAGTTATGGTCAAACAAAGGGTGGAGTATCAAGGATGAGCATAGTAAGTTGATGAATGAACTTGGTGGAGGTGGTGGCGGCGGTGGTGGTGGAGCTGGAAATAATAATACACAAGGTGCCAACGGTGCCAGTGGAAATACCGGCGGTTACTACGAACACGGTGGATTCCCCGGGAATGCCATTGCTACTTCGGCTGAGCTGTATGACTCCCTGGGAACCATCAGTACTATGACGCAAGCGCCAACATCCCACCTTTACTCTCCACCCATAGGGGGCACCATAGGTAAGTTTAATGAGAAAAATAAATCATCAGTTACTTTTGAATTCTTTGAATTCTTTGAAAAAACAAAGGGATACATGCATGTTACATGTAGATTGTTGTAAGACAAAATTCCCCGAATTACCTCAATTTTCAACGATTATATCATTAGATTATATTCTTTTCTCGTCAGTAGTCTTATTTTTAGAGTGAACAACTCATGCCGCTATAGAGTATGTAGTGAAAAATAATTGAAGTAGCCCTGGGTGGTGGGTGATGATCCTTAGCTCCTATGAGTGTTTTCGGTCTATGTGGTTTATACGGCGGCGGGTGGTGAACCGAGAGCGGTCGTCGCCGTGTAACCATTGAACGAACACGCGAAAGAAGCCAGCCGTGTAAGTGGCAGCACATCTCATGAAATTCAAACTGCGCTACCGTCGAGATGGTCTAAAGAATTTGTTCCTCTTTCTTTTTTTGCTCTCCTTGCTCCGTGGTTGTTCTCATCTATAGCCTCCTACAGTCCCAAGCAATTGAAAAATCCTCAACAATAAATGAAACTAATGCAATTTCCGGGGCTTGTTAATAATGGCAGGTGGAACATTGACGCCGCTTGCACCATTGTCGATGCAAGAACTAAAACTGAGCCAAACACTGGATGGGGCTAATATGTCCCCTTATCACACAAGCGGTGAGTTGATTACATTAATATGAAAATGTTTGTGTATATTGTTTCAAATCTATTAATATGAAATGTAATAAAATGCTTGTTGTCCGTGTCGTGTGTCTTGTTTCGCAACCTGTGTACCTACTATATAATGTACAACCAAGATACATATCACTTTCCAATTGCATATCTACCATATCGAGTGGCTTTATCGTACAACATATTTCATGTGTTATATCCTCATAGATTATCAACTTGGAAGTAACACTTTCTTTGTCAATAAACGTGAACTGTCATAGCCCCAGGCTAACTAAGAATAACATTTTTTGAGGATTATAACACATGGCCATTATCTTAGCGTGCTTTGATAAGTTAGTTGCTCAATACATGAATGTTGTGTTGTGTTTTGTGCATGATAATACCAGAGGCCAGTACCGTCGCAGTTTCATATGTCGGTGTGGGAGGGGGTGGGGGCGAACAGAGTCCTCCTGTTTCCATTCACAATGAGGGTAATGCCACCCCCGCGGCCACCAATACACCAGGAGGTGATCAGGGTTTAACGGTTCTTCAATCACCAGTGTCGCAGTCACAGGTTGCCTCAACAATACCACCGTATTCAACCATGTTGCCGAGTTTTGGACACTATGCGACAGGTCAGTAATAAGTCAAAAGACAGGCTTTTTTTCTCCGTTTTTCCTGTCTTGAACGACTATTACCCATTTCTCGCAGCAAATTGAGTGAGTAAAACCCAGGAATGGCCATGATGTGTGATGTTTAGTAGCATAGTCATTCATCACTTTTTTTTTCACTTTGCTTAATGGAGGACTAATGATTATTATCATTTCTCCCGATAACTGATTTGCCACAATCTAATCTATGCGTTTGATTAATTCATTTTTTCTTTATCTGTGTGCTCAGGTAGTGGAGATTATGCCTACAGTGCAGCGTATTCTCAATACTCAAGTGCACCATACAGTGGATACGGTTATGGGACAGCGACAAGCGGGTTGCTCAGTAAGTAAACAGTGAGTATGATAATCGATTAGGGCAGGGTAGAAAAAAGAAAAACATCATCCGTAGTGGTAGAAGAGCCAAAAATATTGACTAAAAAAAAACAAGTCAAGGACAATGTAACGTTTGAGTGCAGATATGAAAATGATTATTAATTTTCCTTGTTTTTCTTTTCTTTTTTTTTTTTCAATTTTCTTCTCCAGACTCGACGTATTACTATTGCAACGGGGATACGCTGGCGTCTTCCCATAATAATTCACAGCAGGGTGGATGTAACAACGGTGGACCGGAGAGTAGTGCGGACGTGGCGAGTCGTTCACCATTGGCTGCAACGAGAGCAAGTAGTGGTGCTAGTGCTGCATCACCAACCGGAAGTGCCTGCACAAAACCGGATCACACCAACACCCCCACAGACCTGTACCTGGCTTAATTCGCGTGGCGATGCGAATGGTTCGTTCCAATGACGATGAAATACCAACAAATGTGTCATGAGAAAGAACGAACGCCATATCACAAGATTTAAAAAAAAAACAAAAAAAAACCAATTGAAATTAAGTACTGATCTCTAGGAAGGGCACGAGGTGATGAAGCAACTTCTGTTACATGCTTTTCAAAGTCCTCGATGTCCTATCGATATGAATACTATCATTATGATTATTAGTACTATTATTATTATTATCATCATCATTACTACTATTATTATTATTATTATTATTATTAATACAATTTTTTTTTTCTTCGACTTTTCTTTTCGTTACGACAAATTCACGTCGTTATGCGCAATCACAAAGTTTTAGCACCCAACCTGTTGGTAGTTTAATTTATAATTCTCAATTAGCATAATTTTCTACGCAGCTATATCGCAATCAAACACTCAATTCCCAACGTTAGGTCTGTGCTACATGAGCCACAGTATTCACGCAATGCAAGTGCATGTGAAACAGCAACGAGGACTCTTACTCTCAAGGAGTACTCTCTGTAAACACAATGGAGGAGTTACATATCTTTTTTCAACCTTGTCTTTTGAATAGCCAATGCAAGGAATCATCTAGAAGTCTGACGATAATTCTATTACCAAATAATCCTCGCTGCTGGCTGTTCTTTTAAATGCTTGTAAATGGTTGCATTCTCATATTTTGAACTTATGTAGCACAAGCCCAATATGATGCGCGATCGGGCTGTCGCCGCGCACTTAGCCTTCGAGTCTTCTATTCATGTTATAACCGTACGCGCATAGTAGGTGTGTGGACACGCCTATTATTTCCGAGGAGAACGTCAACACACGCTATATATTTGCACCAATGTTTCATTTCTTTTTTACTGCGTAGGTGTAAAAATGTCTATACGAAGCCAGGCGCGTAAGTACCCTTTATTTTTTTCTCATTTCGAACGATAGGCAAAATTATGATTTTTCTCTCACGTTTTTAATGAAGTAAAGTAAAGAAAGGGGAACTGAAGAAATCAATACTGAAAAACGATTAACGATTATTACCATTTAAGAATATTATATATTTTTTGTAGAAAAACCAAAGACCATACAGGATTATGAAGTACTTTATGTCACATTCGGCATGAGACAGAGTTAAATGATGATCATTACTATATAATGGATAATAGAGCTAAAATACTTACGATAAATGTGATTGTAAATAAACATACATAACCGAGAGATATATAAGTATGACCGACGCAAAAAAATGAAGGAAAAGATGAAAATCTTATTTGCAATTTATAAACCAAAGCGACAAACTTGGGGGATTAACTGAGTTCTTTTGGCAAGAGCCAATCTATGGAGCCTTGATTTCCACGCGGATATTCTCTCAACTAATTTCAGAAAATTATGAATGCGCGATGAAATCGATGCAAATATTCCGACTATTCAACATTCAAGCTCAAAGTCTCCAAAAGTTTGCTCTTTCTTTTTCATCTAGCCTGAAATGTTCATTTTTGCAACAATTTGAACGAAAAACTAGAAGAATCCCCCTCCCCCCCCCC
>NW_021680430.1:82441-123048 GCF_001412515.2 Diachasma alloeum
AAACCCCCCCCCCCTCCCCCCCCCCGAATTTATCATCTTTTCTTTCAGTGTTTCAGCGCACGTCAACTGATACAGATTAATTTTATTCCGTATTCACATAAGATTAAACCAAGAAATTTGTAGACTAATCAATTATAAATGATATTTAAAATTTAATATATTAGTAATGTCCCGGTTGAATGGAGCTGACGGTTCATAGATGTTGACAAGAATGAAAGAATAAAACATGAGTGCAAGCTTGAGCGTTTTTTTTTATTTTTGAAGAAACAAAAATTATTCTCGGGATTATGACTTTTATAATAGTAGATATTTTATTAGATGATAATCAGAAGTATTTTTTTTCTCTTGTTTTTGTAAGGGACTGCTGTTTGAGGCCACATGTCTCACATATGTTGTAGATAAATGTGACGTGTATTTCCTTTTTTTACCTATGATTATTTTTAATTATTTCTCTCATTACTGGTTGAAGAATTATGTCCAAAGTTCACTACGAATATCCACAGAATTGCAAACAAATAATTCGCATTTTTACATTGTTACTTAGTAAATAATTATCACGACGACGAGTTAGATTAGACACCGATAATCATAATGACGATGATAGTTGTTATTTTCATTAACTTTTAAGTTATTTAGATGATTCATTATTATTATTATTATTATTATTATTATTATTATTATTGACTATTATTATTATTATTATCATCATTATTATTATTATTACTATTACTCATTACGATTATTTAATTTCTTTATTATTTATTAATTTGTAATAATAACGTATGTGTAATAAGTTTTGCCAAAGAACTTTGAAAAAGAAGCAAACAAAAAATAGCGCAATAATATCCTAGCCTTTGTTCTTTCCAAAAGAAAACTACAACTATAAAATAAGAATAAATGCAAAAAGTCAATGAAATTTTACAAAAATGGAATTTCTGTCTGATTTGGTTGCACTCAAAGGGCCCTGCACAACTTTCCAATAAAAAAAAATTGTCTCTTAATTTTTTTAATTTTATCATTGGTCCTTGTGATATTCTTGTTCCATGCGCCACTCTTGCCGAGTTTCGCTGTTAATACTTGCAAACTGAAATCTGTAAATTCTTTTTAAATAAATATGAGGTTTATATGACCTTTGTCGAATTGTCACACTGCAATGCAACGACCTTTCCTTACATTTTTCCTTTCCTAGTTTATCAATCTCCCAGAATCTTATGAGAAATGTCAATTACTTGCGGCATTCCAAGTCTTGCAAAAAATAGCAATAACTCAGTCAACGGATACGAGAGACAGTACCAAATATGTGAATGTACCGACAGGATCACATTACCGATATGGCTTGACTCTTATCGAGTAATAATATTCCATCGAATGATGGCAAAGTACGCTGCCAATACTCTTCCGCACGTGTTATTCAAAATTGCCGCTTTCAGTGACTGATTACCGGAAAGTTGATGCTCTTCGTATACATCATCTGTATTGCAGTGATGACATTTAGCATCAGAGGGCCGGTACTGCCTGTCGGTATAAACGAGGCCTCAACAAGTTGTTCTATATATGGACTAGAGGTAACATTCCCATGCCTTGGAAAAATCAATGTTTTCATTGTTGCAGATGAAAATTAACTTGTCTCTAGAATCGAATTGAATAGAGCAGAAGGAATGAAAATATAGGATTTATTTGAAAAAAATATTCAATTCTTTAACACAAATTTGAATTGTGAGTGATTGTCGTCGTCCAGTCCATCCGTATTCAAATTAATTACTATATGTCACTTATTGTATACATAGCTTTCAGCACCGCCTCGTCCGAATCCTATAAAAGAATTGACGTAAATATCTCCAGCAGAAAAGTAATCATTATGTTAATTAATTGAAAATGTTACCGCCAGGTCCAAATAAAGCCGCGTAGCATGGTTGATTGCAGTAGGGTTTTCCCTCGTGTTCCGAATGTCCACCTGGTGTCAATGTTTTGTTACATTTTTCACACCGGAGGCATGGACCGTGCCAATCTTTACCCAGAGAAGTTTTTCGTTCAGCTGTAAATAACGTTCAAAAGTAAAAATGAATAGAAAATTTCATTCTCAATTCATTGAGATGAATTCAATCAATATGAAAAAACATATTAAATATGGTTCACAGACAAGTTGGTCCAATTGGATTTTCTTGATGCAATCAAAGCATTCTCCTATTACTCACGTCTAATTAAATTGATGGAGGCGCTCTGTCAGCTATCAAAACAAAATATTCCCACATTCACGATATTGTGAATTGTAACATTTCCCTGAGCGGAATAAAATGAACGAGACAATAATAAAAACCAGAAAAGAATTTATCCAATTCCAAGGAGAATCTTCAAATGCATTGTGGCGCGTTTGCATGGTGATCCCGACTGATGCACGTGGTTCCATTAGCAATTCCGTAATTATAAATTTGAACGAGATGATGCCTCCGGGGCACCTGCAAAAGGCTTTTTATTCATTGTTGGTGGGTAAAAAAGAAAAGAAAAAAAAATGCATGACTCGGCAATGTCAGCAATGCAGCACGCAAAAAAATGACGACACCGCAAGAGATTTCAATTTATTGTTACGTATGTTATAGCGATTTCGCGCCCTCTGAAGAGAGCTCATTGTTGTATGCGAAAAGCAAGAAAAATATTCCGACTGGGCTTTCAGATTATTCAAGTATCAAGAAAGAGATAAACTACATGTACACAGAGGCATAGCTAAGTATGCCTCGAGAAACGTGTCTCCAAGGATGTCTGCAATATATACAAAGCCCTTGATTTGTACTTTTTTGGGTTGTTCTCCTTTTCATTTGGCAACGTATTGAAATGGAAAATGAGACGCCAGCTTGAAATATGACAAAATGAAAGAACAAGGCTGACTAAGGTCAGGACAGGAGGGGTAAAATGCAAGTGAGGGAGAGAGAAACATCAAGGGCCATTAGTTAATTAACTCCTAATTATGAAGGAAGCAGGCAGAAGGAACAGTAACAAGCATCGTTGGGGGAAAACGAGGCCCCATCGTCGGCATTTCCGCGTATCAGAGTCTCAACAGACTGGGCTGTGCACGCATCGTTGCATCCTGGTGCTAAACAATCGGCGGGTACACAGTGTATATATAGACACCACAAGCCCCTTCTTTCCACCCTCACTCCATTTTTTCATATTTTTTTTTTCTTTTACTCTGCAACTTTTTGTTTTTTGTTTTTTTTTTTCGTCGGCTACCTTGGCTGCTCCCCTTCGACTCACTTTTCTTTTTTCCACTCTCGTCTCTTTGCCTCCATACGTCCTTTTCGACTAGCGTCCTCGCATGCTGTGAAGACTTTTGCATGGCTTGCACATAATCCTTTCTCGCTCTTTCGTGTTTTTTTCATGTCCGCTCGTTTCGTATATTTTCCCTTTTTTCTCCATCCCTCTCTTCTTAACTCCCGCACCAACCCCCGACCATTCTTCAACAAAACCTGTTTCATCTCACTGTTCTTCTCATTATTACCTACCAACGAAAGAGAACCGGCAAAAACAAGGATAGTACTATATGCTTGGGCCCCGTTGCAACGTTTCTTTGTTATTGTCCTCGCGGGCGGATACTTTATTGTTGTGGCTGTTATGTGTTGTGGATGCATACTATACGCGCCGAGGCTTTGCCTACTCCTCTTATATTTTTCTATACTTTCTTTCATTTCACAAATTCATCATTTTCTATTCATATTTTTGTACATTTATATACCAGGGGCTAACTATCGCGAAAATTTAAATCAACAACTTTGCGTAAACTCTTTACACAATTTCCACCCAGTGACATAATGACAAGTTATCCTTGAAAATTATGTGAATCACACACATAAATTGAATAAATTATTGACAAGTAATATTTAGTACAGAGGAAGTGATATTGAATTCTATTACTTAATTCATGATAAAAGAATTCACGCAGGCAATGAGTGTTGTTGTCGAATCAGAAAAATCCTATTACTTTCTCTCCATGTAGAATTCATCATCTATTGGCTTTATCATTGAAAGACAAACTATAAGCACAATTGATGCATGCTCACTCCGATAATGGTATCTCAATGTTCAAAGGTTGACACATTCCTCCGGGCGATATGCAAGTGGAAAAACGCGAAATATATTAAATATTTACAAACAAACAATTTCCTCTGATATTTCCTTGGAAAGAATATTTTTCAGTGTTTTTTTCCCCTATAATGTTTTTTCATCGTTTGTGCTGTCATATCGATTATGCAAAATGGATAAACAGACCTGTGCGCATATTTGGAGTAAGTCTTGGACGCGAACATTCTAACACTCGGTAAGGCGATGCCTCTAGTTTGTAAACGGAAATTGAACACCAACAGACCAAATATACGTATACATACGTTATCGTATCCTATATGTTGAATTCCAAAGGTCAAAAACTAATAAAGAGAATACATTATTCATGGCTCTAAATAGCAAGATTTTTAATTGCAAAATGAGAAAATTCAGGAATCCTTTATATTCATCCTTTAGATTACGCGAAGAAGAGAGCTAGTCTCGATAGAATTCATATCGCAACCTCGAGCGTCGTTTCATAAACAAACAACTCTGCGTGTGATGTGATGTCATCGACATCAACAAAACCAAAATTACGACAATTCCTTCGATAATAATTTTCAAGTTGATTGAAAAAAAAAATGAAAAATTGATATTTCACTTACCGAAATAAACGACTTTATTGCACTTCGGACAGTTAGGCATCGTGAAAAGAAGCAGTCCAAGGTTTTGCAAATCCTGTTAAGCAGTGAAGGGCAGAGAAGATACCTCTAGCAACGTGGTCAAGCGTGCACTGGGCACACGGCTCTACGTAGAGGTAACGTAATACACTCTCCACACAGTTGATTGAGCGTGTAAGTGTGTTGGATTGACAATAGTACCGTACACGGTGATGTAATCCCCGTGTTGGTTATACCATTCTGAGTGTCTTCATGTGTCTGTTTAAACTGACTCACACGTACAAATGTAGTCAATATACATGTCTTGTGCTATAGTCTGTTATCATTGAAAAAAAAAATTTTTTTCATTTTTTAAACTCGTCATTCAAATTTTTATCATGAAGAATTTGAAATTATAATATAACAAGAACATTATATGCAAATGGAAGGAGTTATGAGTAGCGCTATTATATGCAACGTCTCGTGCACGTGAGGCAATTCACCTGACTTCAGAGCCTGCTTACAGCTTGAACCTTATAGTTGCTACTTGCTCCATTTTCTTCAATTTTCCCGGCCACTAATCCAGACTTATTCACAGTTCCCGCCCTTGGTGGTCTCAAGAGTCGTCGTGAGAAAATTTTTGGGAGGGTACTTCACCATCGAAACTCATTCTTCACATTGCATTAGTTCAACTATGATTGGATAAACTCTCTCATCTCTACATGTAATAGAGCTATTGTCTTGATTTGTAAAATGTTGTCTAAAATTCATGAAGAAGAATTATCGAAACTTGCCGTGAAATGATTCATTAAAGCGTGAAAACAAATTGCACCTCATAAGTAAAGAATGTGCATAAAAGGTATATATGGTTGTAGACAAAAGGGTGGTTGGTTCCAAATATCCTCGTTGTGAAATTGCACAGCGGCTTCCGATACTCACCCCTATCCTCTGAGTACGTTCTTTTCCCAGTCAGTCATATCCCTCTCACTCCTCCCTTTTCTCTTTCTCTACGTTAATGACGTGCATCCGGAGCCCTTTATTTCCTTTCACATTCTACTTGCATTCATCTTCCTGATCGTCGGATTCACGTTAAGTTTCCCCATTTTATTCAACAGCAACGACCAGTTTCGCGACTCATGAAGAGTTGTTGTCAAGATCGTCGTAATGATGATGGGCGAATTCTACAGATTCACTCGTCGGTACGATGAGTGACATCAACATTTTGCCCATAACAAGTAGACTCATTCTTCTAGTTTCCTCATTAGAGTTAGCAATAATGCCTCTATAATTATCGTCAATCCATTTGATTACTCTGTGAATTTGCAATGCCACAGTTTATAACACTCGCGGCTAATAGGGATTCCATTTTAATGTTTAGTAATATATGCCGTTGGTATAATATATATGATCAGTGTGAAAATTAGGATTAATATCGGAATGTGAAAGTATACTGGTAGAGTGACAATGTCAAACTCCCACGTATATTAGCACCGACGAAAACCGGAAGTGCCCTAATAGAGCTGCTGGTAGTCCTTTCCGAAAATATACACAACGGGTTTATCACCAGCTGTAATGCATCATGCACGCTTATTTCATTCGTTTTATATGGTTCTCGAGGAACAGCATGCGCACAAGGCCATGGACTAGAGTAATTAGGTCTGCATTTTTTTCATATTTCTATGTTTTTTCGTTCCGAGTTGACTTGTAGTGGAAATTGTCTTGTATTGCAATTTTCCATAGTTGGCATAAAACTTTGTTATCAACGCAGATGGTAACATAGTTTTGTTGATACACGTGGATATATGGAGAAAATTAACTACAAAACACTAAAAATTTCTTCCACATGACATCTCCGTCAAGAGATATAACTCAATTCATTGAGACAATTTTTCATCACGAAAAACGCGATGAGAAATCTAAAGCAAGCCAGCCAGCCCAGTCACAATTCTGCTGCACAGCGTCGATAAAAAAGTTTACTCAAGGTCACTTATCATCCGTCTGTATGTGTTTTATATCGTTGGGCAACGCTAGATGGTAGTGCTTGCAGAGGAAGAAAGAAATTTGCCTCCCATCAAATTTTTAAATATTCATTCATTCAATTCAATTAATTGATAATCCAGAATTGCAAAAAACTTGATCCATGTCTATTTCGTAGATTTGTACAGGTGTTTTTTCACATGATAATTTTGTTCTGGCAAAAGATATACAATAAATCTGATAGATGTCAAGTTGCCAAAATAAGGCTCATCCAGAATTAATGAGGTGTGAGACAATGAACGATGTCATTTGTTTTGCTTTCTCGCTGTTGAATCAGGCAAACTGCATATTGCATTTACTACCACTTGATGTGAAATGGCCCGCTAAAATACGTCACATGTAGTGCGTCCGTTGACAGATTTAAAACACCAGAGGTTGTACCACACAGATTACGAATTGCAAGGCTCTCACTGCTCTTTTCGCCTTCTTTTACCGTTATTTTTTACGTCTACCAATAAAAAATGCTTTGACAGAACGACAAAGATAATTGTTCACCTACAATGTCAATTTTTAACAATTAACTGAAAGTTCTATTGCAACAACTCATGATTCGTCAACTGTTGACGTTATGTTGATTTGTTTAATTTATTTTTCTCAACTAGTTCTCTTCAATATCTCTGAAGATACAGAGATGGCGAGAGGTAGCGAAACATGGAGAGCAAGACAGAGGAGTATACATGGATATTATATACTAGATACTATAGGAATGGGGCGCTTGGTTATCGTGCTAATCAAATACGAAAATTGGTCGGCAGGACATTGGACAGCGCTAATATCCTCAATAATGAAATTACTCTATTGAAGGGAGCCAGATGGGTACTCGGTGCATCTGACAATGAGGTGGGTTGCTCACCTACACATGTCAACGTGTTGGTGTTTGCTCATGTCGAGCAAAAATATCAATGTTTTATTACAAAATGCTGATGGGAAAAGAAGCTACTTAGATGCGCGTACATTGACATGAGTACGTATATCTGTCATGCATAGAAAAAAAAGACTACTCACTCTGACGCCGCGAGTCATCGTCCTTGTCCCGGTGGTAGCTGAATTTTACGTGTAGTGTATTCACGCGACGATGAAACCCCGAGAGAGGTTTATCATACATAACAGATAGGTAAGACGTACTGCTTCTTGCCTTGTCTCGGTGTGGGTCAACATGAGAATCTGCTGCGACGGGTATACAGCGTCATCATCAGCAGCAGCAGCAGCAGCAACACACAGTAAAATCGAGCACGCATTATGAGAGGAAAGAGTTTGCGCAGTAGAGTCTGTGAAATTGTATAGGAGGACCAGAAAGAGAGAGAGAGAGAGAGAGAGTGCAAGCTAGAAGTGAGAGAAGAAAAAGAGAAGAGGGATAATACTCGGTTGGTCTCGGTCAAAGTCGTCCATCTTCGTTCCACCGCCTGCTTGAGCGGACTAGTAGCGAGTGCCTGCCATGACTGGCCCCGTGGATGCTTTGCGGGGAGCTGCGAGGGGGCGGGGAGTCGTTGGAGGGAAGCCGGCCGAACGAATCCGGCGTCGTGATTGGTCTAAGCGTGGGAGAGCCGCCCGCCCGAGCTATCCGGCCGGCAGTCAGCACCGAGCATTCAAGTTGAACGTTACAGAGGCGGGCGATCGTGACAGTCCTTGCTACATACACACTAAACCAACTCGGCTGGAAACATTTCTCATAAAATAATCATCTTCGCTAGGACATTTCAATATTTATTATAAATCAAATCAATTGACGAATTTACACAGGCCCAGCCAATATATAACCCAACCAGTTATATATCAACAAGAGAAAAAAAAACAAAGAGAGCGATAGAGATTATTGGAATAAAGATAAACGTGACAAGAGATACGATGGCCGCCAACGGCGGGCGTCAAGTTCACGTCAGTGCTGTATCCTCGTTATTTCACAGTGTAGCGTGTCAATTTGTGCTCGTGTCTTGGCCACCATTACGCCTATACACGTCGTGCGTGTGTCTGCTCCGCTTATACTGAAAGTCAAGTGGATATTTTAAATCACAGTGGAAATAACGAGAAACGTGCTCTTTTTATATGTGTGTTATGTATATGTGCGCGCGCGGTTAACGCCCGGAAAAAAAAAAGCCCAGAGAGGTGCGTGTGGACAGCATCGACACGATAACAACACTCGTGTGTTTGTTTAGTATTTTTCGTTTTTTCCATTATTTCCGTGACCTCCAGTAGTGTGTAATTAATTAGTAGAATATAATTCCTAATTATTAGTGCTGCACTCTAGATAATAGGATAATAAAGAGTGCATATAAGTTACCTCGAAAAAGAAAAATACAAGCAATATTATCTCGTTCAGTGGTTCATCATGCGGTAGTTTCTACGGCCACTTTATACGTGGCTATATACATACAATCAACAGTGTGGTGTAGTGCTCACCACTCCTTTACTTGGCTGATCAACTGACCGTCGGCAACGCATGCTGCTCGTGTAAACGTGTGTACATTATTCTCTCGCTTATATTTTTATTTACGTTCGTTCGGTCGGCCGGTGTTGTTGATATTTCATCAGTCTTCCTAAACTATCATTCCAGTGTTCCATATTTTTGTTTTTTTCACCTCTCTAACCTTCATTCAACATTTCCATGTGATATTTATCCAGTGATTTAAAGTGAAATAAAACGATCAAATAATTAATGCGGATTAAAACAAAGTGAAGCTACTATTCTCGAAAGGGAGCTGGGTCTCTTGTCAAAGTGGTAAAACTACGTCTGCACCATACGAAAGAACGCCGTGAAAAAAAAAAGACGATAACCTGCCAGCAGTGGCGCGCTAACGCCCGATCAGTCCCGTCGGACGGTCGGAGCGCATAACAATAATGCCGCACGTGAGTAGCAGTGGCGGCGGCGATGATCTCGGTAGTGAAGATGAGGTCAAGGTTTTCAAGGATGAGGGCGAAGACGAAAAGAGATCCTCTGAAAATCTCACGGAGGAAAAGAGTTCACTCATTGATCTCACGGAATCAGAGGTGCGAGCTTTATTTATCATCCTCAACTAATGTTTGGCTTACTCTTCCCCCATCCCCCCCTCCCCCCTCCGAATTGTTTCTTTTATTTTGAAAATATTTACACAAGCGACTGCCAGTTCTACGAAACCAAATTGTGTGTATGTATTACAGGAGAAGGGCTCACTCGCGGGTGGCAGCTATTCGACAACGGGAAAGGCCTCAACGAGGTCTGATCTCAGTCCAGTTTTCGGTGAGTTTTCTTTCCAAATAATATTTAAACTCTCTCTCTCTATGAGAGACACATATTTATTATTTACAATGCAGAGAGAAGAATGAATACATGCAGAAAAAAATCTTCGATTTAAAGAACAATAAGGGGGGGAGGGGGAATCATCGAGGTTAATCCCATTTCTCGGTACGACCCCAGGACAAATTATCACGTCCATTAGTAATGCACAGAATGGAGTTATGCCATTCCCTCTCAGGTCTCATTCCTCAGTTTCTCTTTCTGTTTTCTCTCCTTCTCTTGCGTAGCCATCTCGTCACTGACAAATTGATAGCCTCGCGTCGTTGACCGCGTTGTCACACTGTTGCCAAAAGACTTTGTCCTCTGCTGACTAGTGGCTTTAACCCATCGTCTGTCACGTGGCTTTTCTCTACACGAATTCAAGCCGCCCTCGTCCGGAAATTCTGCTAATAAATCAAAAAATTGATTTATATTTATTCCATCAATTTGTCTCGATTTATTGATTTTTTCCTTGCAAACCTCTGTTGGAGCAATATTTCTCCTGATTAGGCATCAAGAAAACATTACCAATGGTTCATTTCTCAAGGAAATTGCTCTATTCCCATTATCTTTGTTTGCTACAAATTATGCCTGACATGGTGTAAGTCAATGACTTTTATACTATTTTAATAGCTCACTGATTCATACTTTCAACGCTATAGTGGTAATAATAGTCTAGATAATGACATAATTGGAAAATCTAACAGCGATGCCCACCGATGTGTTGCCCTGATTAACATCCAGAAAAGAAGATGGCAAAGGGATGTAGGAAACGTGTCATCAAAGAGCCATAATCAAGTCACGCTTGGACAAACACTGTTGTCAAAATTCACGTGTGAAGAGGAAACTTTTTAAATGTATACTTTCAACATGTAGATCATTGCAATTTAGTAGAATTGTTGCGCCAACATTTTACATATTCGGAAATGGTGGAGAGAAAAGTTGATTAATATTGAAACGACACCAATGACAATGAACAGTGGCCCCTTGACTGTTCAAGCGCATGTCGACGACTTGAATCGATCCACTCTATACATGTATGAATATCAAAAAAAGAAAAAAAAGGAAGGGAGCATGCATGACGGTCACTCAAGTGGTTAATAATTTCGACGATTGAAAAGAGCCGAGTGCCGGCGACGGCGGTCTAAAGTTGTCGTTCGCCGAAACGAGACACATGAACCAACCTTCCTGTCATATTCCAACCATAGAGCGGATTTTCTATCAAAAACAAGAGCTGTATTTTTAGGGGATGTTTATTTTCTTTTTCGTTGTTGGCTCTATTTGGTTATTCTATGGCCGGGGGGGATTCACTGGGAACTGGACGATATATCCATTACGTGACACAATAAGGAGCCAAGAAGTGGCAATGAACATTGCATTGATTAATTTTTCGCAATTATTTAAAAAGAAAAAAAAGAAAGAAAGAAATTCGGCATAATTTGGTGGGAGAGATAAAAGTAGGGTGAATTGGCAGCAAGGGCCAATGATATCTCGTTGTGCCAAGTAATTGACGAGTTGGAGTGTAGGCGGCCGAGGCGCTTAGATAGCCCCGGGCGTAGTGTATCGTGAAACGAAACGAGACGAAAGGAGCAGCAGCAGCCACGGCGGCTATAGGACGCTGCTCTTGGAGCATGCTACAAGTCTTCTCCTCATGTATACCAACGGCTAAAGGATACGATGGCGGGAGGGAGGGAGGGAGGCAGCAAAATGAGGAGGTGGAGGGAACGAAACGAAACGAAACGAGGCGAACGAGACTCGCTGCATCACCCTGAACTTGCCCGAATACCTTTCCACCGAGTCCTCGTACGGTAACCACTGCACATGGCATCGACTTATTGCTTTCTTCATCTCACACTTTTATCTTCTGTCCACCTTCCTCGTCCCTTTCAATATATATATACCTATACATTCATTTCCTTCACTCCTCTCCCGCCTCGCCACTGTTTCCAACGCCGTCGTCGCCGTTGTCGTCATCCTCTTGACTACATTCCTCTCTCACTCGCGCATTTATCTCATTCCTTGGCTTTCTCTTGCTCACTCCTCTTGCTTTGTTCCTTCTTACTTTGTCTCGCG
Source organism: Diachasma alloeum (assembly GCF_001412515.2). Classification (NCBI taxonomy): domain Eukaryota; kingdom Metazoa; phylum Arthropoda; class Insecta; order Hymenoptera; family Braconidae; genus Diachasma; species Diachasma alloeum. The sequence continues at coordinate 94,493 of NW_021680430.1, forward strand.
CTCATGCCAACTCTACACCCATTTCTTACGATCAACATAGCCTACCGGGTGTTGTGAACAAGCCCATATTCATCAGTTCATAGAACTTGTCCGGCATTTTAGAAAAATTGATAAACCGCCGTGATTTCCAAGTTTGAGTATACTACACACATTTCCAGTTGGGTTTTTTTAACGAGAGGAAATTTCTTCTGCCAGCTTGATTTTCAATGAGCTATGAAAAAACAAAAATGACGATTCATTGCTCTCCTACCATCGAGAAGAATCTGCTCGACAAGTTGAAAAAAAAAATCTAGATTGTAGGAAAGTGGTTGAGTTTTTGCGAGGTGTTGAATAGCCATCCAAGTCTCCAAGAGAATAGACAACACAGACACCCGGTATATACAAACGCACAGATACATTGAAACGGAAACTACTCGGAGCAGTGTAGCTATATGTATTTATGCTTATGCATGTATATACAGACATACAGAGTTGGGTACGCTGGGTTCCACTGGAGCTCTCTACCTACCTGCTCGCTAACGAGCCTACCTGCGTTGCTGCACTTCTTATATTCGAGAAGCGAGCAACGAGAGAAACACAGAGGCCTCACATCTCTGCAGTTTCCCCTCGTTGTCCTTTCGTTCTGGGGGCTACCATGGTCCTGCCATCACCCTCCCTTCCTCCCTCCTCTGTCCCTACTCATCTTCTCGCATCTCTTGGCTCTCAAATGGATCCTTCTCCCTCCCTCCCCGTTGCAGAAGGCGCTGCTTCCCCGCGGTGGTGTGTTGCACCTTCCTTTCATAACTGGTTAAACAAATTTCTTCGTAAAAGCGCTTTTCCAAGAATTCTCAACGTTTTAAAAAGCATACACCTACTCCATTTTTCAATTTTTAGTTTTTATCATAATTACAAAAAAAAAAATAGGCATGACAGTTGCACTCAAATACCTTCAACAATGAATTTTCTATGCTCTCTTTGTGCCTTCATTAGTCCACCTGATTCTGAGGCATTAACGCCTGACAGCGCCAACAATATTTTTGTTCTAACGCCCCTTTGTCATTCACTCTTTCCCTTTTAACATATCAAATGAAGCTATATCTCGACTCGACTCACCTGACATGTTACTACGTAACACTGGTAAATAATTCGTGATAATGACCGATCTAATGAATCATCGCCGAAAAATACGGGAAACACCGGTCCCTGACCCACGACAACACGTGCTCGACACGTGGATTTATTTAATTCACAACGTCACGCAATGTCACGCGAGAAAATATATAGGAAGTAAATATGGACATGGGGGTGATGAGAGTCTTCATCATAGTGTTTGTTGGTGATCACGGAAACGCATTTCGAAAAAAGTGAGCAACAGTTCTACTCACATTTTATGCAGTCACGCAATCAATCGTTGTATTTATTTTCATGTTTCCTTTTTATCACAATTTAGTAAATTGGAGTATCAGATTTTCACGGCTAATTCTTCCAAATGCACGTGAATTGAGTTTAATTAATAGGAAAATTTAAAACTTGTGATAGACATCTCCTCACTCTTCAAGCTTGTTATTATAATTTCGTCTTTATTTTTAGCTTCCTCAGGAATCATTATTTGAACCCTTGAAGAAGAAATATGGACATATATCTCATTTATATTCATACCTTGGACCTTTTCACGATTGGCATATGTTTACGAGTATTAATTTTGAAAACTTTGATTTTTCAATAGTCTCTCTTTGGAGTTACAGCCTTCAGAAAAAAAAATTATAATAATTAACGAAAATTTATTAGAATGACTGGCACGTATTGATAATTACCCCAGTGTTATACTGAATATGAGACCGACTGATGATTATGATTATAAGAGGATGTATGAAGTATGGCAGTAAAAAAAGACGTATGGGGAATGAGAGAAGACGGAAGAAAGAGACTTTTTCAAGACGAGTGTGAGAGGGAGAAAGAGGGAGAGGCAAACTGATAGGATAGAAAAGTATATGGCTAGCTGTGTAGTGTCCAAGTCTTTCGAGCTGTGGCTGGGTTAACAATAAATATGTCCATAAAATTCTTCATTTAGAATACCTAGTGCGACCTTCAAAATATAGGTCCCTCCAGTCTCTGTATGTTAGTCCCGGCACTTTTCGAATATTTTAAGATCATTATAAGTGTATTATGGAAAGCAACATTGGAGCGACGCTCCGGACTTTTTGCTTTTTTAGAATTATTATCTGTCACAAAATACACAGACTCGTATAAAATTGAATACTTCATTGGGGATGGTACAACTGATTTTTATCAATAGATTTTTTGGTAGCACTCAAGACATCAAATAATGAAGCGACTGTATCTCGTTATCTCCGACAAATCTACAAATTCAAATGGCCCTGTAAGAATTTGTTCAATATTATCGTCACAGATTCAACCCCCCCCCCCCGATTAAATTTGATAAAATGCAAATTTTTCATTCTCCATCGAAAAGAAATAGATATCTTTCCGACGAAAATGTATTTTTCTAACCTATTGCCATTGTATTTTATCAGTATTGAAGTCGAGTGTTGATCGCATAAAAAAGTGGGAGCAAAGAATAAAATGGAAACGATCAAGCGATCCGATGAGTTAACTAGAACCAAATAAGGCAACTTTATCCGGTTACTCGGTAAATAATTGTGCCTCGTAAAACGAAGAGTAGGTAACTTGAGGATTTATATGGATGTAACCAGTGAACTCCCGACACTTGCTTTTCCATACACAAACGCTCCTCAACGAACTTCCATCTTTCAAATCATCCTTATCTGGAATTCCATAGTAAAACAATATAACATATTATGGATGATACTTTATTTTCACTATTATTCAAGGAAAAAATACTTGAAAGAAAAATTCCAATGACGTTTGATTCCAAACAAATCAAACAAACATGCCTAACTCTCAAATCACTTTCCCTCAGCTCTTGATAAAGTTGAAGAGTTATACCGCTTGCTCAGTGAATTTAACTTGATGGTCTGTTGACTGTAGTAAACTCTGCGGCCAAGAGGAACACTCAGACACACTGGGTTACTACACTTAATCTTATCTAGCGGACGTTATTGCATCAGTTATGAAAAAATGAATAAATAATTGCGCTGGGATCATCTCTGCGACTAGGCGTCAAGTTTATTTCTCACCATATCTGTTGATTCTAAAAATTTTATGTGTTTTACCCCATCATTTCAATCAATTCAACCTTGCTTTGAGGAACATAAAAAATGAATAAAATCTCCTGTAGATGTAAATGAGTCAAAGAGAGGAAAAAAAAGGCAATGGGTTCTTCACCTCAAGCGAGGGCTGCTTATGAGTTCAAATATTTATCGTCCTGTTATCCTTGTGACTTCCCGGAGCATCTTCACGCGAATTGTCCACGGGTGTCAAACTGTTCACTTCTGCTCAATGTTTTCAGCGTTCCAACGTAGCCCATCGTAACCTAAGAACGGGTTATACGGGCGCTCCACACAGAATGCTGTATATATCTGAATATATAGGATGGAGCAAAGGCGTGGGCGAAGTGTGGTTTTTTTTTGGGTCTGTTCCTTTTTCTAACTTATTTCTTTCCATGAACGAAGACTGAACGAGGACCCGCCGGCTTGCCAGTGGTGGCCTTGCGGTGTTGCCGTGCCGTTTTGGGATCTTGCACGACCGCAGAGTTTCTTTGTCTCTTTTCTTACCTTTCTTCCTTTTCCATTGGTTCCCTCTCCTCCAGCATTTTTGAATAAATTTCACAAGGCACGCTCCCGCAGGCGCTCTGCAAACAAGGAAGCCTCTGAGCATCGCGGAAACTCATGTAGTTTGGTCCTCTCTCTCTCTCTCTCTCTCTCTCTCTTTCTCTACCTCTTTCTCTTTCTCGGGGAATTTCTCACTAATCTCATCTTAACATAATTCGAGGTGTACATTTTTCCTTATTATTTTTCTTTACACGTTTTAAAGTCTTAAGAATTCACTCAAGTCGGGTGTATCCAGGAAGGGCGGGAAGCTGAAAAGAGAAGGTCGTTGGACCGAAATATCGCCTACGCGTGCGTACAAGAGAAATTCTTCGGCTCGTTTATTCCTTCCTGGAAAATATTGCAAGCCCTCCGAGGCCATGTACTAAATACTTCTGGCTCTTTTTCCTGATGTTCATCACTCATTTATTTGTCTCTCTTTTCCAAATTATCAGTATACATACGATTTAGGTGTTGCTCTTAGGAATTGCTTATCTCTGAAGAGAATGATGTTGAAAATTTTATTTGATCCAGTAAATGTGTGAGCATGTTCACAGACGTTAGTGGCAAGTGTGCACTTGAAATCACAAGTGAATTTTTCTCAATCAAATGAAAAGCCTCCATTACTCTATGAAATGGGAATATCTTGCGTATAAACGGTACCAACTGAATATGGAGAATACGGGAATAATACTTGGGCGTTGATATTTTGTTTGTTGTTCACTATCCTCGCTCGCTCTCTCCTCCATTTTCCGCTTATTAAAACAGCATTAATGTGCTCTCTGTCGTTTTTTTCATCTGTCAAGCGTTCTTCTTGCTCTGTGTCCTGGTTTGTTGTCACGCAACCGAGTCATCTTTATCTTTCATGGTTTTGTTATCTCAACGCTATCGCTGAAATTGGCGCGCGCGCGCGCCCGCGCATTCCCCTCTATACAGCACACTCTGTTGTTTCTCTCGTCTCGGTAAATAATACCGTATCATTTTTTTTATTTTCTCATTTTGAGTTTTTCGAATTGACTCATTCGTTTAGAGAATTCTCAGCTCAGTTTGGTTCCAAGAGGTATACCCCACAACAGCTCGCAGCCTTGGTCGAACCAGCCATTGTCCGCATGGCGTCTCTTATTACACGAGAGGTACAGCACGACGACCGAGTACCTTGGGGAACTGCCTTGTTTCTTTCTTCTTTCTTCTCATTCCTCGCTAACTAAGAAATTCTACCCAAAATAATTTGATCCTTAACTCACGTGATAAAATTCATAATAAACGTGCCGGTTGGATATTGCAGAGAAAAATGAATATGCCAAAAAAAAAAAAAAAAAAAGAAAAATCCATAATACGTGGTATGACTGTTTAGTCGGTCTATGGGCCACTAATTCGTGCTTTTCCATTGCTCCACAAGACTTGACAATGTGAACTAAAACTTGTAATTTAACAGCCATTTGTCGTGCAAATGTTGATCCTTCATCCTTAGGTACAACCGTGGAAAAACTCCGTGACTAAAAGCAATATAGCCAGCTAGAGTATTGCACTTGTTGCACAAAAGCACACGAAAAGTGTATATAGTTGTAGTGGTGGGCGAAAACACTAAATAATTCTTCCCTTCGTTTTCCCCTTATTTTTCCTTCTCTCTCTTCTTTTTCTTTTTGAGAGAAACTACCACACCAAAGCAGACTGGACCTGACCAGACGAGACAGACCCCCCGTGTCGAAACCCATGAGACCGTACACAAGCACGCATTTTCTGTTGACATAGAGAGGGTCAAGGGCCATGGTATGGATCTCTATCTTCACTCGGGACTTTGCTTGGAATCTGTACAGTTGTTCTGTCCCATGAGGGTGCAGTAATCCTTGACCTTTTTTCATCGTACATTTTTTTTCTCTTCTTCTCTCTCCAGGAAAAACGGCAGAACATCGTAAAAACCCCCTCATTCTTTTCATCCCACTCAAACATCGTTCGTTTTCTCACTTTGTTGTAGTTTATGCGCTCTTCGGACACAGTGGTCGTGGGAGGGAAAACCCAAAACATACATTCAGAACACGTATTATGTCTGAAATTAATTCTTCAATCTCGGAAATGGTGGCTCCGTATGAAACTACTCCCCAAGGGGATTCAGGGAGAATTCCGTCCAATAAATCTCGCATTCCAGGTGGAATTTTCCTGCGTTTTCAATGGGGAAATTTCTAAAATATTGTCTTGTGCATAAAGTGAAAAAATTGGATGCCATTTGTTTTTTTTTTTTTTTTTTCGAAACAAGACTATAATTTTGTGACTCACAATGTGATGAGCTTCCACGAAGAATTAGACCCTCCCTCATCGTAGGTCTGAGATTTGAGAATTCTCTCTCACTCGCTCTACTGGTGTCGGTAGATCGGTTAGGTAGGTTATACGTTGATGGACCAGAGCTAATCTGAAAATCACCGGAACTTCACAATTATAGTAATTTACCAGCCGACAACAAGCCTGTACACACAAGCCTCGTCCCCATAATGATATTAAGGGCCTAGTTGCTTTCTTTCTGTTTATCGTTTTTCTTTTCTTCCACTTATGAGCTTATTGCACTAATTTATAAATTCATAAATATCAGAAATTACGAGTGAAGAAACACAGTTGCCACAGATCATCGAATGGAAAAAATATTGTTATTGCGACTGTATCTTAGGCGCTAATGGAGTCCAGTGTTATGTCATTATTAAAACGTGAGAATTAGCAATTTATAATGGGCAGAAAATTGAAAACAACCGTAACTCGACCAAGTCCCAACAGAGAAATAGAAAGTGCCAACTTTGAGACCGACAGAGTTAAAGCTGCGGAAAGATAAGGGAGGGTGGAAAGAGAGGCGGACGGATGGATGGTATGCATTGCTAAGAAGCGAGGAGTGGCTGAACATCATGGTGAGTAACAGAGAAGATGTACGGATGTGAGTCTCTACATGTCAGTAATAAACTTGAACGTGCAAGGCGTGTGGCGCGCACATGTGCCACGAAACAACTCGCACTCATCCGCACCCGTATTAGAAAATCTTGTGCATCACGACTGAAACCAAATTTCAAATCTCTTCCATCACAAGGCTATTCACATTTTATTTCCACTGTTGTTATCGTCACTTGAGTTGTGTGTTTGTGCCTAACACAAAATTCGGTCTAATCTCCACTCCCTCTACAGTCTTTCGTATCTGTCTATCTTCTCTTCCGTTTGGTTGCTATTATATGATGACGCAGATGGAGAAAAAGTCTTTAATTCTTCTTTTAAACTCTGGAAGAAACCCCAGGTAAAATGACTGTTTCGAAAATTATTTGAAATATTTTTCAACAATTTACCCAATTTCATAAGAAATTCAATGGAAATTGTAATTTCAGTTCAATAAGTTGTGAAAATTAGAAGAATTCAAATGAGCATATTCTTCGAAAAATTAAAACAAGTGGTGGAATACCCTTTTCATTCCTATTTGAAAAGGAACTTATCAATTCTTAATTCTAATAATTATTGTCACACTGTCACAACATTTTCAAGTCATTTACTGCCGTGATTTTACTTTCAACGACAGTGGCGTCGATATTTCATAACAACAATTAACGAGGAAGTCGTTGGTTTTAACCTGCAATCGTCTTATCTAAGTGTTTGTTGTCTTTATCTCCTCTAAATGTGAAATTCCAATGAGAATTCACAGATAAAAAATGTTGATTCTCTCCAATTTTATGAAATTCCACAATATTTCGGGACGAATGCAAAGTTTTGTGAGGAAATATAAGAAACTTTTGTTGTTGAATTAAACTGAAAATTAAGGATCTACTTATGAAAACTTGGATGTTCTTGCCAACAATTTCACGAACATTGACTTTAAACTTAATTTTCTCTTCAGGGCTCATGTACAACCCTGATATCCTTCCAGATAACACTTCCGGATTTCTCCTACTATAAGATCGCAAAAAAACCACATTGCATGAATATCTCAAGTGAGCTAACAAGACTGTTCACACTCCTTTTATGGATTCCCCTTGCATAAACAGGAATTTCGAATCGCCAAAAGACTTACGACACTTTTGATTATTTCCGAGGTAAATCGACTGAATTATTAAACAGCTAAACACCTCGGATTTTTATCCGCACATTAATTTTGAGAGAAATATAAAGGCCTGATTTAAAGAGTTGATGTTATCGAGCCCAATCCCTCCATATCTCAACTATGCGTTACACATCAGATTATTTACATCTCGTGCGATAAGCTGTGAGGACATAACTATTGGATGAAAGCAAGGTGTTTGATTTCACTAACCGCACAGTGTGTTTTCATCGTATGGCTTCTCGAATCAATTTAACAATTTTTAACCCACTAAATGTCATCAGTCCACTGTTAACAAAATTTTGGCTGAAACATTCCCTACTTTTTGAGGAATTTTGTCATTGAAAAGTGAAAATTTTATGCAACAACCAACGAAAGCTATAAAATTTAGTTCAATTATTTCGTGTCACTCTCCTGAAAATTACTAGTCAACTACCCATAAAATTTCAATTTCTTTCTTTCAGTGTCTCGCGTTTACATTTATTACACAACTCGCTCAATTATCATTTACAAGCTCCAAAAATTAAATGCCAGAATAATGAACGTTTTACCATTCCCTCCTACTGTGGAACACTGCGACAGTGATAAATCTATAAGGAAAGACTCTAGAAGGAAATGTAATTGATACTAATTCGATAATAGTCAACTGTTGTGTTGATCAAACGAGCGTAGATTCTCTGAACAAAAGTGATTAAAGAGGAATTGAATGAGAAGCAAAAAAAAAAGAGAAGAGAACAAATGATATGCGTGTTTGTCTCGCGTTAGTTTCTCGAAATTTTATATTATACTGGGATTGGTTCGACTCCTCTTTTCTGCTGTATTCTTCTCTCTCATTGTATAACGCGCTACATGATATATATATATATATATATATATATATATATATATAACACTGAGGTATGTTGAAACGAAAACGAACGAAACGTATAATCGCTGGATAAACACGAGCCTTTCTTATTTGTTCGAGCAGGAAAGGTGGACCCAACGCCGCACACCTCCTCGTTCAACATGGGCTACCTTGTCTCGCCGTACCCCTACCCGAACGGTGCCGGAGGACCTATACCTGTCTCTATGGTAAGTGGTATTTACTAAAGTTTTTTTTTTCTTAATTTTCTCTTTTCAACTACATCAATTTACTGAATAGTGTTACTATTTTCTACTAACAACTCATCAATTTGTTGGTACCTTATAAAATCCAAGATCCGACACTTTGGCCTCCGGTGAAAAAACTTTTTTTTTTCATTTTTTCCACATACTTTTGACAGTTCTGACTAGCCCGGCGCTTAAATAGTTGGAATCAACGTTCACCCGGCTAAAAAATTCGATTTTGGCGAAAATTCACTTGCCCCGGAAAACGCGAAAATCTGACCCTTTGGCTGGGGCCGAAAAAAACGGTTTCGCAGTTTTCACTTTTTCCACATACTTTTGACAGTTCTGACTAGCCCGGCGCTTAAATAGTTGGAATCAACGTTCACCCGGCTAAAAAAATGGATTTTGGCGAAAATCCACTTGCCCCGGAAAACGCGAAAATCTGACCCTTTGGCTGGGGCCAAAAAAAACGGTTTCGTAGTTTTCATTTTTTCCACATACTTTTGACAGTTCTGACTAGCCCGGCGCTTAAATAGTTGGAATCAACGTTCAGCCGGCTAAAAAATTCGAATTTGGCGATTTTATAATTTTATCAAGAGTAATTCGAACATTCAGGAATCGCGTTGATAACCAAGTGTCACAGTGTTAATATAAAACCGCACGACAAATGAGAAAAAATGGCATCAAGAGGTCGAAAACCTATACAGAAAAAAAGCGCTGCAGATAAAAAAAAGGTAAAAAAGCTTGGAAAAACACGCATTTACGCACACGCGAAAGCGTTGATAGGGATAGATGACCATAGAGTGATAAAATCAAGAGGTCTCTGCTCCGTCGGGTGATCAATCAAATTTTCCGGTAGATTCGCTAGAGGACCGCGTAACTAAAGTGAGACAGTATGATTTCCACTATGACGGATATACACGTACAATATAACCATACATATAAATGTAGCCCCAAATATACGTACACATGTTTCGCAGTGGTGCAGGCGAGGGAAAATTGAGTCATGTGTGTGAGAAGCATTTGATGTGCATGTGAGTCTGTACAGCCAGGTAATTTGGCTGCGGTGAAGCATAGCAACGCTAAATAGTGGGCAAAATTGGGGCGATTTGGCGTTAAAGAGAGCGTGATGCTAGTGCATGTGATATTCGTGCGGGTGCGAGCTTCACTGAGCCCATTAGGGACTCTTTCAACCATTCTACAAACTAACAGACAGACTGGACAAAAGTATCAACTTGACACTGCCAGTAGTGAGTCTTCGTGGAGACAGAGGTCAAATTAAATCGCCCAGATAACATATTTCTTCTTTACCAAATTGTAGTAGTGCAGTGAGAGCATATATTGATGAGGGAGAATGAAGGAAAAGAATAACAAAATACCAGCATCAACTGCTCTCAAACAGACTCGTTTTTGCTCATTTTTTATTTTTTCTTTCTCTCTCGCTCTCTCCTGCTTTGCTCTTATCCTGGTCAGCGAGTCGTCTTGGATTTACCTCCGGCACTCATCTCCCACCGCGTTATTATGTCGTTATTTCCGACAACGAGCGTGTCTTGGCGCTGTGAGATTCAGGCCCACCCCTTAATTTCTTCCACACACATTGGTATTCTCCAAATATCACCTCAATTTATATTTTTCAATTTAGCCCTGAATATTTATTTCCACTCAATCGATTGCATTGCTAATTCTATTGGTTGCATTTGCCTCCCAACTAACAAACAACAAAACTAAACGTGTACTGTACGACTGATTACGCATACTCCTCGCGTATATCTCTTCTTGGCAACTGCATACGAATATCTCTGGGGCCAACGCCTCTTCCACGATGTCCATTATATATATATATAAACAGAGAATATAATGAAAAAAAAAAACAAAAGGAACTTAATTATTGTCGTTTTTTTGTTAGACTATACTCTACTGCTCTCAGTGGTTCGCTCAATACACATATAGAAAAAGAAAATGGTATTGTTCCTCCCTTTTGTGAATCTACAACAATCAAAGAGAGTAAAAGCGTGGGTTGTTGATGTCCGTGTGCGATACATGCCTATTTCAGTGTTTGACATTTATTTTCTTGGTGGTATATGTACCACTAATTGTTCACCGATCCTATAGCCGCGTGGGAGCGTCGACACGGACTCTTTCGCGGACTCCTTCTCCTGGCGAATACAAATAGTGTAAACCTGTATTACGGTGCACTAGACGTTTAATTTATTTCAACAGTACATAATTGATATTGAATTTCCTCACTAGTCTTGAATTTAACTGTGCATTTATATGGCAATGGATTTGTCATTCGTCTATTGTTCATCGAATACCTTCGCCATACCTTCACCATTGTCTCACTCAACATTTTGCCTATCGTTTATCGCTGGGGAGCCGTGAAAAGAAGGAAAAATAAAAGCGTTAAGAATCACCGAGAACCACAGGGAACCGCAATTTCAGCGGCGATACAACTCCAGGGGAATGTCGGTTCTTCTCTCTTCTCTCAGTCCCTGAAACGAACCACAGGATTTTCTAGTTGCCAAGGATAATGGCCCGCGTGGGTTTTGGGTAATGGTCGCGTGAGATGTCCATGCAATATGGCCAAGTCTCACGCTGACATTTTCAATTGACGAGTTTAGGTGGCATAACAACGGATTCACTCAGTCGTCCATTGGGAATAAACCTTCAATTGTTTTCAACGTTTGCACCAATCTCATGTGTCATGCTTGTCCAATAGATCTTGCATCGGTTTTTACCCGAGTTCCTCGCCAACTACTCACTGAGTCTCATTTATCTGTCTCATTACTCGCTGCAATCTCCTGCCCTCGTACTCTGCAGACACACCACTATTTATAATAGCCTTCTGAGTGGGGCAGAATGGCCACTTTAAAATGGTTTTCTAATGTCAATGATTCTCTGCATTTCCAGGGAAATGAGATTATTTTTTTTCCATCAAATGCACAAATTTGTTATTGAGCTGTGAATATTGAATCCATTCAACAAACTGAGAAGAAATCATCGTAACAGCAGTATTCTTCACAATTTTTTGTGACTGACCTTTCCAGAAGAAGAATCTCAAGTTTATTGAATTGTTGGTTTCGAAGAAACGAAAATAGTAGAAGAAAAAAATGGTGTGACACGAAGCGTGAAAGAGGATCCAAGAGGGGATTACACTGTGGGCCAATGGGGTTTTTTTTTTGCTTGACACCTGTACAGGGCACAGCAAACAGGGCATTTGGTAAAAATACAGGCAAAATAGAAGCGTTGAAGAGGTACGAAATGGCAAAAAGAGGGGCTCTCTGGCCGCATACGATATTCGTCGAGGGATAAATGAGCCAGAATAAACGCCGAGGGAGGCTCCCGTGAACATTGAAGAATGCCCAGAACTAAGCAACGAGCGTCGAGAATACAAAAGTGATGTGTCTGGAAAGCGGCATGGTAGAGTAGAGTGGAGTAGAGTAGAGTAGAGTAGAGGGGGGGCAACACAACGAAGAAGAGGCATCGGTCACTCGCTGTGAATCGGCGGCCACCTTGCCTTCGGAAACCGGGCCTCTCGTTTCTCCTTTTACTCTCGCTTCCATCCTCCTCCTTCACCACGTCTTCGGTGCATAACTCAACATTTCGGGGTCTCGTTAAAGTGTTTCCAGGGGAGGTAACGCATAACATCACCTGACAATCGATGTTTTTTCGATAATATATATGGGAAAAATGAGGCTCTTCACACTTGCTGTCCTCCTACTCGATCATTTTTCATGAGATGTACCTTACCAAAGTATTTTATACGACCAGATTATATTTTTCCTCCGGCATAAAGCAACATTATTTATGTTTAAACTGCTGCGTCCCCCCCTCTAGACGTAACGCCCAAATAGACGCAGGTATACCCCAACCTGTTCATGGGGATTATGGGGGAATGAAGAAAAAAAAATTGATGATTGGATCAGTACCTGACATCTTTGAGTATTAAACGGTCTGTAAACGAAACAAGTGAAGAACATACCTTCTCACTGTATCGGCACATTTGAAGGAGAAGAAAATATTTTTGAAAAAAAGTACAAACAAAAAAAATGAAGATCTGTTGAGGAGAAAATATTGTGACACCCGAAGCAAAAACTAATGAGTGGCCATGACGAATGATTCCCGGAATGCCTCAAGAATTGAACTGGATGGAAAAACAATGGGGCTTGAGGAGTGAAGACCTGACTTAACTGACTTATTTGTTGTATTTTCACTTACAAACAAAAGGACTGGTGAGTTACTCGAATCTCAAGGAGGACTGAAGAAATATAAATTGAAGGGAGCACGAAACAAGTTTAACGTCTTATATCCCTTTGGGGGAAGGAGGTAAACGAAACGCCGCTGCAATCACGATTGAAGTCAGGGAAGAAAAGATGATGTTAAAAACTCCTGATGGCTATTCTGCCGACAATTTTTTTTATTAGCATTTCATTAGCAAGTCACACTTTTTCTGAATTATTCGATCCATATCTGCGATAGATATTACAGTAGTCCCACTTCCAGATAATTGGAAGCAAAAATCTAAAAGATGTAGCAAAGATTTCTTGCGATCGATAAACCATTCCGCGGACATCAATTGATTTTAATGTGTCGCTGGTGTAAGTATAGGTACAGCGGTGAATCTCCCTCAGAGGGCGTTCCACGTGAATGTTGAAGCTATGGTCTGTTGTTAATGCCAATGCCCAGTAGATCCGAGAATGGCGAAGAAATGCGCAGAGACAAACCGAGTAATTGAATCTTCCTCACAGATTATGCTAGCCGCATAGTTGCAACTGATGAGCCCTTTTCTCATACAACTGCAATGGCTACCAGTGCATTTTCTTCACAGATATCGTATAATACACAGAAGTAAGAGTGAAGAGAAACCGCGTGCCGAGCGTGACACGACGGCCAAGTCGATGACGGCATGGCGCACAGTTTCAACCCCTTAATTAACGGCGTGGAAGTGAATTGGTGACAGAGAACTCTGTCAAGGGGTTGGTGCATGACAAATATAAGATGGGGTTGTGTAAAAGTTTGCGTGCACCACGCAGAGGCGGCCTCATCTCTCTACCCCTCTTCCATTCTCTTTGCTGCGCTCAATTTATTTTGGCCCTGCTATTTAAATATTTATTCTGCTGCATTTTTAATTCACCCATTTGTCACTTGGCCAGTGTGCTTTTTCTTCATTTTCAATATTTCAACGAAAATACAATTCTTTCAGCAAGAATTAAAATCAAATATCACTGCATATTTGATTTGATTGTCAGGAAAATTAGTATTGTAAACAATACAAAATGGTATCAGGCATACCAGTAGAGGGACTCCTCAGTCCCATTGAATTATTATTTTATTATACGTTGCGACTGACTTTGACACCGCAAGGCAATTAAAACTTTAGTAATTGCCATGACTAATTACGTAATTACAGTTTCTCAACAGAAAGCCGAGAGCTGTAGGTCTGACATTACGAGGATTCCTCTATCGAAAGAGTGAATAATTTTCATTGAGATTCTCTAATGTTAGTTGTTGTCACAGATGAATTATTACCCTGTATAACAGTGGATTTAGGGACATTTTAAACAAGTGTTAATCATCGCAAATGGAATAGGTGACGAGAAAACAAGGCAGCTATTGTTAAAATTCTGGAGAGACAGAAAACCCATCCAGTCTAAACTGTACTGCAATAGAGTGTTAGCGGCTAGTCTTTTGGTATGATGCAGTCGGCAGTTCTCACAACAGTCATCTCTTTGATATGTTCAACGGACCAACGGCTTCGCGCTTCGTTTTTCACATGACAAAACCATCCTTGGTGAGGATAATGTACACACAGAACAAGCACGGCTTCTCATATGCGAACAAGATATAGATACCTGTTCGGGATTGGGGAAAAACTCCCCTGTTTCATGTTCTCCGGTTTTTCATATTTTTTTTTTCACTCATCACAGTGATATAAATGTTTTCCTTCATTTTATATTTTTATTTCATTTTGTCGAGGTGTTAATACGCTTGAACGTTCACTCATTGTTCTTTATTCGAAATGTGACTGCCATGTGTGTGATCCATTTCATTCCATTCATTTTGCTCATTTCGTTAAATATGTGCATTTGAAATATGATGAATAGACTGAACATTTAATCGGATTTATTCAGTGGTTAAATTTGGCTGGAGCCATGCATCATTGTATTTTCACATCAGCAATTTGAGATGAATTAAAAAAACTGTCTGACATTTTTCCAATTCTAATATTCAAAAGCTGGTGAACCATTGAATTAATTTTAATACGAGCACTCTAGATAAAATTATTCACCAAATTGATGGCGGAATTAGTTCTCAAGAATATTGACACTTGACTCGGGGATATGTAATGGATATCGCTTATAATTGGATCCGTTGGAATTAATCGCCAGTCGCTTTGAAGAACTGTATTATGAGACACTCCTTTATATACTGGCCATTCCATTGATTATCGGCGACATAATCACTGTAATTCTTTTAGCACACAGAATGAAGGTGACAGAAGCCCACCTGTCATATTCTCCCCCCATCGCCGCCATCCCACCACCGCAATTTAAATCAATTTTAATGTCTCACAAATTGTATTTAATACATTTTAAGACATTGGAAATTTCTCTCAGCCAATAAATTAAATAATGGACAATACTATAATCGTATGCAACGCATCCGTGATATGGGTATGATCGCATTGCTCAGAGACTCTTGTCTGAACTTTACGATTGCGCGCGCGGGAAGCCGAGTGTGGTATATAACGAGCGGCTTTATCGGTCACCGCCACCACGTTAATTCCTGCCGCACGACGTTGACGTGGTGTGTGCGGTGTAGAATGGCGCGCGGTTGCTCGAATCACTTCTCGGTCCGAACCGAGCAGAAGTGCTTCAACATATATGCCTTTGCGTCAGGAACACAGAATCCAATTTTTGCCGCTTTCGCTCCTTTAACGGCATCTGGCTCTGTGCAATTTGTTGACTCGTGGACAATTTAAAATGCCATTTTTCTCCCTATGTTTACATTTAACTTTGTAATGATAAAAATTCTGGTTATTGTCTCTCCTAAGGGGCACAACAGTTTTATCAATGACATCGCACACGACTAGACGGGCTGTCATTTAAATCGCCACACACCGGAGATCATGTCTGCTGTGTGTGGGACATTCCAAATATTGCGCTATCAATCTTGACGAGCGACGTATCCGGCAGACTGGGATACATCGTCTACATTTATTTTGTTAAATTTTAATTATTCTTATCTCGAAAGAATTCAATTAGATTACTCGTGAATGGTTTTTTTCTTCCATATCAAGTGGGGCGAGAAACAAAAAAGATGATAATGAGTGGAGAATAGTCGCAATGTTTGCCTGTGCGTACGTACAAAATGAAAAGGAGGTCCCCATACCTTTCGACCCCTAGTGTATGAACTAATACTCGGGTTACTTGGACGCAATAGGACGCGCGGCGTTGCCATACCTCTGGCACGCAGCACCAAATATTTCACGCTAACCATCAGTGAAACACGCCTCGTTCTTCGCGTTTACTAGCCGACTTAAAAACATCGGCGCCTCTACCGTTTATTTGCATCCTTGTACCCTTGGCTCTCCTCCTCCTCCTCCTCCTCCTCTCCTTATTCCTCTTCTTCTCTCATTAGAACGATTATAGCACGGCCGTTCGTTCTATCTTTCCCTTTTTCAGTTTTCCTTGATGAGGTTCGGTGATAATCTATCCTCTGATACAGTTGGAATTTCAAATTTGACTGTAATAATCCGTGGCTTCTTGCCCGTATGTTTTTGACCTTCCGGCTTTTTCAAGCACGGAATGTTGGTTTGTTATCGAGTGATGATGATTCCACTTATCACTCATTCAACTTGTCTCGTATGGGAATGCTCTGAGATGTAATTGCTAATGGCCCTTCATTTCAACAAAAGCAGATATTACCCCCCCAGAGAAGAAACATAATTGTAATCATATTTAATTGCCTTCCATGCTCTCGATAATCCGATCTCAAGGAAATTTCTAAACATCATAAATAAGTTGAACAACTCGTTACTTGGAATTATGATCGATCGTTGCTCGAGAATGCATGGACCGGATGCAACCAATGATCCGTTTGGCTCATGCTTTCACTGGATGTTCTCCCAAGAAGCCCAGACAGAAAAGAACAGGAACAGAATGAAAAAAAAGAGGGAGAAAGAGAGAAAAGGAAAAGGTTGTAATTCGCGCATTCTCTTCGCAACTCTGGGGCTGCTTGCTCATCGACTAACGCCTTGCTGAAAAAACTCCCCAGAGAACTCGAGGGAGGAAGAAATAAGAGAATGCTAATTTCTCGGTTAATATATTCTCAATTTAGAAATTTTCTAGTTGGATATTTTAGAGTGGAATTTTGCTTTTCACAGGTAATCATCAACTGATGTAAAATGCGCAACAAATTCTCCTCTATGATGCCTCATACATAACTCATACACTCGTAAGGTAATCCTTATTGGAGCCTCTCCTTGTATCACTCCTTTCTTCGATATAAAAATCCCCTTGTGACTAATCATTTATGCGGTCTATGCAGGATATTGAAATGTAATCGGCAAAGAAATTGCGGGGATGAATTTTCATTAATTCACAATAACGAATCCTTTGATATCATCGATTTTTTCGCATTATTTTCATGCACTCCTGCTGTAATGGTAAATTAAATACTGTGAAAATTCATTCCAAGTGAGAAATGTATAAAGCATGGACTGCCTGAAATGTTAATTGGAGCTGGGGATTAGTCAAGTCAAACATCCGGTTCAGCCCCAGACCTTTTTTTATAATTCATCTCAAATACTAAATTCTTGTTAGCAGACACGTGAAGCAGATCAAGTTGAATGGCAACAATGAGAATAAATGCTGGGAAATTTAATTGACCGAAGAAAACCAAATGAATGTGAATCATTCTTTTTTTTTTCACATGTTTCAACAAGTGCTTGCGAGATAGAATTGAGAGTTATTCGCAGGGATTATCAATAAGAGAATTGTAAGAATCAAAGTATGAAGATGACCACTTGGAACCCATGTACTTATCCCGTAAGATGCCATGTGGATTGGTCGACTCGACAGTGCAAGGAAGAAAAAATAAGTAAATAAAAAATGAAACGAGCACGAGAGGAAAAAAAATGATGGACCATGAAGAGAGTGCAAGAGACAAGGGGAAGAAAAAGAGGGCCGATGGTGGGTAGTGCGGATGAGCACGAGAGTGTCGCGCATTTAGATAATGCGTGCGGCGCTCTTCGCTCGCACTCAACTCGACCGTCGCACTCGGGACGGTAAAAGCCCGAGGCATGCGAAAAGAGCATCCTTTTATCCTCTTGTAACTTTGGTAGCTCAGTCTGCTCAGTACTGCGTGTGATACCATGCGTCCGATGTGTCTCCCTTGGCGCACTTTTCTCCAACATTATATCGTAAAGATCGTATATGTATATGCAAAGCCTCCAGCGCTGGGGCCCATTAATGTTGCCTCTATGATAGCTTGATAATGGCCCAAATTAAATCCATATTACTGAGGACATGGAGAGTTCTTGCTTTTAAACTCCCTCGGTAATCAGTCAGGTTATAAATCCATTGAATTTTCATTATGTCAATGTTACTGTTAAATTGTCTCGAAACACATGAAGAATGTCCGATGACCTCAGCCAAACGCTTTTCAAGTGAATAACGTTTATGTGTGGTTGAATCGAGTGAAAGCAGTCCTACCCATTGGATCTTTCTTGGAATCTACCCGGGAAAAAGAGAATCATTCGATTTCTCATTTGCATGAAAAAGAAACGATCCAAGGCTACACATTTCTTGAGCCGAAACAAATATAAAATAAAAAATACAAAAGTTGAAGAAAAGAGAGAAAAAAAGCATGTGGAATACACAGCAAGGCCAGGGAGAAGAAGAAACTCTATACGCGTTTAATATAGGGAGAGAGCACAGTCGATAAAGCAGACACACAAATGTTCGGGAGCAACTACGGAGGGACCACGCACTTTTTCACAACGTCAACATATTGCAGAATGCCTACATTATAGTCTCCATTATACTCGTTACAATGCCATTACAACACAATTCACATACGTTTATGATCATTTCTTTGCCTCCATTAAATTTGTTTAATCTTTTTGCCCCGTATTTCATGGCTTTGTGAAAGTATTCTCGAGTTTTAATGCGGAAACCTCGGCGGATTAACATTGCCGCCCGCCCTTTAATACAACTTTTGGCGATTTGCGATAAAAATGGCAACGGCTCCGAGATCTGACTCTACTTATGTTTAGACTCCCACAATTCCGTGAATTTTGATGAGGTATGAAAGGAGGCATTTTGGTCAGGTTTCAAATCACAAAAACATTCTTGTATTACTGTCCTCGCGTAGGTTATCTCGTCGGGCACGCTTTCACGTAATTGCATTTTACACGCCACGCCCCGCGTGCACAGCCTCGCCTCAATGCTAATACCTAGGGTTTGGTTGTGTCTAGCGACGATTGCAAATACAATTGTTCGTCTTGTCCTTAAAAAAAAAAATCTGCACTATTTAAATTGACATTTTTTTTCTTATTTATTGTCGTTGTTCATTTTCCTTTGGAGTTATTTAGTCTGTACAAGGTTCCTTTTGTACATTCCCATTGCGTAATTGGACGAGCATGGAGTTGAGGTGTCTTGTTTCCATGTGATGCGTTGAAACGAGAGGGCCCTCTCCAATGTTGAATCACTATTATTTGGTACACGAACCGATTCGTGGATGTTATGGATGAAAGAAGTGAAGAAAGGGTCCCGTTAGCGGAGAGGGTCAAAACTCGATTCCCCGTCTTTCGGTCCAGTCAGTTTTACTCCCCCGTGACCGCGCACTTCCCACCTTTTTCTCTCTCCCCAATACTTTCTCGTCTCTCGTTCAAAGGCGAAGGCCAAGGGACTCTGAGGCGTTCAGGTATACCAAGGTATAACCCACCACACCATCCCCACTATTTTATTTGACCTCTGTCCATTTTTTTTACCCTCACAAAGCAAAATGAAAAAAAGTCAACACAAAGAAATTAATCGCAATAGTATTTATTAATAATGACTCGTCCATTTCGTTCATTTATACCAAGTAAATAATTGGAAATAACGCTGTAAACTAGGTGTGCCAGGTACCACGAAACCTGTAACATATTGAATTTCACGTGAATGATGGGGTATACGATAAAGAGAAGATGCGAAATTTCGCATACTTTTCTCCTCCTCCAATGAAATTTATTCCGATGTTTACACAATTTACGTATAAATATTCGTTGGCTCGATAAATAATGACAGAGAGTCTATCCAAGAATTCAATCTTTATTTCAATCAAAAAATAAATAAATAAATAGCAGACACAGCGATCATTTGAATGCACTGTCTAGTATTCCCATTTTTCGTATTTTTCCTCGTTTTTTTTTTCTCTCTTCTCCGGTGACAATCGTCTAGCTTACCCACCAGTGTTTTATTCTCTCCTTGTTTTTTATTTTCGCTATTCAACGACGAGGAGAGAGTTTGCTAACGCGAGCTTGGACACAACCCTTACCATTATACGCCATTGCCGTCTACCATGATTCCACCCCCTGGTACTCGGGTCTGGCCATTGAGAAAAGAAGTCGAGCCCTCGACCACTCGAGAAAAGGGGATGCATAGACTCCAGAGTTCTCTTGGATTTCCCAGGGGGAGAAGTACAGCGAATGCTCTGACAATCGATTGGCCAATTATACCCCGCCAACTCGAGCCCGTTCCAGATACTTGTCATTCAAAAATGGTGACTGGGGAATAACCTGAAAAATCCTCCTCCTCAAGTGGGCCATTTCTCGTCATTAATATTAGGTCTTTAATCACCAATTCAGCCCCGGCCTTGCTCTCAATTTGTAGCCCCAAGCCTGCTCATCACGTGTGAAATACGACGTCACGCGATCATACAAATCGTTGTTCCCTTTTTCCCTTTTTGTTTAGCAACGAGGCGTGACAATTGTTGAAATAGTCACGGTGGCTCAAACAGGATATCGGTGATAAATTTGGTCAAGTGGCGCCATTAATCGTTTATTGTGGAGGGCATGATTCTTATAGTTCAGCGGCATATTTGCACAACACAACATTTCTACGATCAATGCCATCATGTGCAAAAATAAAATGCAAATTTGCAACAAAATTTATACGTTTCCAG
This sequence comes from Diachasma alloeum, assembly GCF_001412515.2. Classification (NCBI taxonomy): domain Eukaryota; kingdom Metazoa; phylum Arthropoda; class Insecta; order Hymenoptera; family Braconidae; genus Diachasma; species Diachasma alloeum. The sequence continues at coordinate 115,520 of NW_021680430.1, forward strand.
TCTCATCTATAACCCTGAGTAGAGTTAATATCACGGGGGATTTATGTTTTGCAATACGGCAACATTGTATATGGAGGGAAAGACAAGGCGAGGAGTCGGTGGAAACGGGATGAAGCGAATTTGCGAAGGAAAAGGACAAGAGACCGGGAGCATTTGTAGTGGGTGTTGAGCGGTGCTGACGACGCTGCCGTCCTTGTTACCACGGCGAGACATGATCTATCAGGCTTGTCCAACAAACAGTAACGGCATATGTTATATTTTAAATAACTCATCGTATATTAGCGCCTCCCCAACAATTGTGCGAGAAAATCAAAGCAAAATAAAAGAGGTGGAGCGATGGTGCATTGCCTCGTTGGGATGTGGACAAATGGATGTACTGTATGGCTCCTTGGAAATTGAAGTTAGCATGGGGAACCAGAGAAATCTCAGCACGGCCCTGTACGTCTGTCTGCCGACGGCCCCCCTTTGGACGTAAAGCCACGCGGACCCGCGCGCCGGTCCCCACCGGACGTGCCGCTCCGTTCAGTGGTACTCATCCATATAAACTTTCCTGTTTTTCTTTCCTTGCACGTTCGCGTCGCCCATGCATTGCCCGCAAGGCAAAATCATCTCAGGCGCGCATATACAGCAGCCGGCCGTGCGTTGTCACGTGCCACCAACTCGTTAACTACCCTAACGACCTAGGATTCAGACGCGACCACCGGTGGTTTCTCATCGATAATTGGACAATAAGAATTCGTTTCTGGTAATTTATTGTGTGTTCGATTCTCTATGCACAATTTTTCTTTCACTTCATTCAGTCATGTGGTTCATCATTCTGTGTAGCACAATGCACATATATACATATCTATAGAGAGAGCGAGAGAGAGAGAGAAAAAAAAACAATACGTCAAGAGTATTGCTTTCAGGTCAATTTACACGCGTCACGTTGATCGTTCTCAGTATAGAATTCATTCTAATTCACAAACATGAGTATTCCGATACACGGAATGGTAACGTGATGAAAATACAAAATACCATTGAAAATCCCCTTGAATACCTGTAAAACTGAACAAGGTGAAATCTAAAGAGCATTTTATGCTAGAATATTTACCCAATTCTCCACAGTCACCTCAATTTAGCAGTTCCGTGTATGATTGATATCGCGTATATGCTTCTCTTTCATACACCATCAAAGTGTGTCTTGTAAATACTAAGTATACAAATAAGACTATCTCGGAGGATCAAAGAGACCGGTATTTGCGACGCTTTTATGTTTTTAATTTATGAACAATAATCCAATCTCTCGGTGCCTGCCTACTTACACTCTGGCACTTGTTATCATGCGATACTAGGTAGTTAGAAAAGTGGAAACATTTTATTTCAATGCCAAGAGGTAAGGAGCTCGTCAGCTTTTTCTGTCTCGCACAGACGTCTCACAAAGAAAATACTATTGATGAGCCTGTGCATGCTTGAAAAAGTAAACTTCCGTTTTTTACTCTTCTCTTATTTGCTCGAGTGAAAAAATCATGATTCTACGCCAATGGAGACTAACGCATGGTAGGATTCCCTCCGGGAACCGGCTTTTTCGGTGAATTTTATTATATCAGGTAATGGGGTCTTTTACTCTCCTCGTCACATCGTATACCTTGCTTCGCTAAAGAGCCTCGCTCTTCGTGCAGACGAGGTATTATAATGACTGTGATAAAATATGACACACACTCCGCATTCCCTTTCATCAAAATTTTCTTATTTCATCTCTCTCCTCCTCGTCTTCTTCTCCTTCTTCTGCTGCTTCTTCTTCTTCTTCTCGAAGCAGTGAACATGATTGGAAAGACAAATGTCAATAATTTTTTTTCGTATTTTTATGTTTCAGGTGAGTTACCTCTTTATGGTATTGAAGAATTCCAGGAAACAGCAATCATTGAAAATTTCATACGAATTGTTACATACCCTGGACCATTGGGATTTCATCTGAAAGGGAAGATTTTTTTTTATTTCTCTCTTTTTTTTGCAAGGCCATTAATGAACAATTCATGTATAAGCCTCGAGGGAATTAGTGGTTACTGGAGTAAAGGGGCCGTTTAGTCGAATCGAGACGAAAGAAAGAGTAGAATCTGGTTTAGAGGTATCGTGTTCACCCTAGTCCCATACTCGACTGCCCACTCAGGCAAACCGGTGTGCGCCTAAACGGTGTATTACAACACTTGCCCACCAACAATAGACTCCGAGGGTGGGGTGAGTTTTAAAGCGATAAGCAGAAATAATAACGTGTATAATGCGCCCATGAGTCTGATGCGATGGTGCAGTATGATGGTGCATTAAATAAATATGACACGCGTGTAATATGACTGTTAGAAGAGGCGCGGTCGACCCCATTTGCACCCCATCAATCGCATGTGGTTGTCTATACCCCCTGGCTTCCGCATCCCCTTCCATACCGGCACTAGCCACAATTCGACCGCTATCCATTCAACCTTCACACCACGGGTAATATACAAAACCCGAGTGAATTGAGCCCTTCGCGTCTGCGATATTGATTCCAACCTCTGTCAGGCTTCATTCCGTGAATATCTATAATTTATCACATTTTATCAATTACTTTCCCTAAAACCGTTAATAATTGGGGTTTTGCATATTTTTTTTTATTGCTTGATATGTAAATTTAATTGAAAAATATTCAATTGCCATTGATGACGAAATGTTAAAGTTTCATTCAATTAAAAAAATGTATGCAACAAACCCAACTGCACTGTTTAATCGTGATCAGGAGATCTAGTTGCAACGCGATCGGAAGAAATTACAATAAAATTTTATAATCAACATATTTAATTTCACCAAGTGCAAAAAAAGCAGACAGCTGTACTAAATTGCTGCACCTGTCAGCTTCTTTCCGTATTCTTCCTCGGAAAAAGGAAAAAAAAACAATCATTTGTGACTAAAAAAAATACAAACAACTGGTGGGAAAGTGAAATATTTGTCTAGCCGCAAGTGATCTCACCATTTAGCTGGTGCCTGCAGTACTTTTAGATCCGTGAATGGGCCACTGACCATTAATAAGAGGGGAAAATTGACGTGGCCCTTGAATATGACTATAATATCGCTTCCCCGCGCCACTTACAAAATGATTTATCAATTGAGTGAGTAATCCTAGGGTACGAGTGTCGAAATATTATAACATCGTTCCCTCATACACGAGTTCACCCTAGCATTATCCCTACTATAAGCACCCCACTCATCGGTACGTCATTTTTATTCTCACTCCCTTCGAATATTCCTGCATTAACATCACAATGCTAGCCTAATTGCGAGCTAATCGTCACCAGCGGTGAAACTTGATGCGTACAATCATACGTAGGTGTATTATTGTCCTGAATATATGGCACTCTGTCTGACGTATAAATATTCAATGCATTCCTGGATAGAACAATCATCCACTCTAGCAATTGTATCAATATATGATGAGGAACGAAGGGTTGAAATGATATCTCAATGATGAAGCTGAAATTAGCCAAAGATTTAGGTAGATTTACCCCTATGGAAAATATATAAAAAATATATATCACAGACGAATTTCCCACGAATTTCTCAGATATATATATATATATAACTGATGGTCGTAATAAGTTTGAGACGTGATCAGAAGTGGTCAACACGAACTCTAGTCACGTACTTCATAGAATCGAAAAGTAGCGGTCAGATTTTCTCCCGAGATTCAACTTTACTGTAATGTAGCCTGTGGTTATTTCGTGTTATTTAATGAGAGACATTCCATCATATGACACACCTCAAAATCTATTCGTAGACAATTTCGCCAAGTGATGAGAAACTCAGTAACGAATCAAGTTGAGGTATCCTCCACTTTTTCAACCCTATTTAATTAATTGAGTTCTTTCGAGTTTCAACTCATTAGTTTCCGAGATATAAGCAATTTTTTAATAAACGAGTGAGTTTATTAAAACTCCGACTGTCACTTCTATTACGTAAATAGCCCATTCGGAAACTTTCTATCAATGAAAGTGGCGGAAAATCTGAGCAGAACAAAAACATCTGAGGCAGCGACCGGTTTTCACGTGTTTTGGTTACTTCTAAAACATTTTTTTTCGCCATGAATCACATGAAAAACGACATGGTGTATGACTTGAAAGACGAGCCCATGCATGCACGAGTGGAAAGACCTACATTAAATGAAATACAACAATCAACAATGGAGGAGCCAACGTAAGCGTGTACTACTTAACTCGATTAGAACATGAAAGTTAATAATAGTTCTGAGATGAGGGAACTTCCGAGCGGACTGCATGAAGGGCATATGCAGCGAATGGAAGCACACATAATTGTAGAACTGTGTCGAATCAGCATCCAAGAGATGTTACACAAGAGTAAAAAGGCAAAAATCAATATCGCGCAATTAAAAAAAAATCACAGCAGTTGAACCAAAAACAGTTCATGCAGCAAGGTCTCATAGGTAGGTGAGATAGTGTCTGGAATATTGAGACCATCTCTGCACCCTTCTTTCTGAATTACTCTTCTGCTATCTCTCTCCCTTCCTCCCTCGACGTGTTTATATATAGGAAACAGAAGATCAAAGAGCGAGTCTACGTTCAGCTTAGCATCGAAACACGGTCTCCTTCACTAGCTTGCCATGTTTCTGTTTCACACGTTTGTATATATTGCACGCGTGCAAACGTGTCCCATCATCGTCACCATTCGCGACAGTGAGCGGGGGCGGAGCACTCTGGGGTCGTGGGGCTACGAATATCTACCCATTCAAGAGGAGGGAAAATATTCGCGTGGGGTTGTACACTAAACTATTTTGTGAATTCCACACACACACACACTATAAAAACTAGTGTTAACAAATGGATTTGGTTGAGGGCTAGGGTCTATTCGGTTCCACCAAATGTTCAGTCGTTAATAGTTCACAAATGCATATTTGAGCAGCCTTGGTTGACTTTCACCTTTTAAGTGAATCATTCGTTAACTATCAACGAATATTTATTTAGTGATATTCAACTGTACCATTCGTTAGCGGTCCATTTGGACGGAACAAGTCGACTTATTCCCGATGATTATAAATCAATTGACCGTAAAAAATAAAGACTATAACTGATATAGAATGAACAAACTTGGACGTGAATCATTCAATATTAAAAGATCGATAACTATTTTTTGTTTAGATCTCATTTTCCTGAAATTTCCAATGTCTCAAAATAAGAAGTTTGATAGACAGGACATTTTTACACTGTCATTGCAAGATCAGAAAGACATAAAAATTGTCTAATCCTTATTTTCTAAACAATTGGTGAATAAAATGAATAAAGTATTTGGAGAAAGAAATGAGACGGCGTGAAAAGATCCTCGAGTGAGACACCTAGAATGCCTAGAATCCATGTCTTAATGTCTTGATTTGGGATACTCAGAATAACTTGAACTTGGGAAAACACATCTTTAAAAAGGGGATAAATTGCTCTTCATTTGAGCCACTAATTTTTCTAGAAAAAATATTCAGATCTTTCCCTCAAATTTCAACGTGAGTTATGTCCATATGCCAGTCCTCCCCATAAAAAGTTTGAATGCAACGACGTGCTAATTATATGATTTTATATAACGAGATGCGGGTCCAGTGGAGGAAGAACGGTGAAGAGAGAAGATTTCGTGGGCGAGCGTGTATTGCAGGACTCCCGTATTCGTAGAACCCCCCAGCCCACTCGTTGATCTTCCAACCTTCTCCCATGTCTCCCTTCTCAATCCAACGTTTAGGAGCTTCCTCCACAAGAAATCATAGACTCGGTGGGCCAAGGAGATGTTCATCGGTCACTTGGTCTTGTAAGGTTATAATTTATAGCGGAAGCCAAAGAACACACAATTGGTCCCCCTTCGGCATAAAACCCAGTACCGCTGCGGTAGATCCCCCGTGTCAACTGGCCAATCTTTCCAAATCTTTTCTCTCACATCTACATTTTCCTTTAAAACAGTCGAGTCTACGTGCACTTCTTATTCTCCACTGATGAGTTGATAAATTATCGGATAACTTTATGCTTCATTCGCCTCAGAATTATTCACTTTCTTATTTATAGTATGAGGTGCATGATGTGCATAAACATCGAAATATCGTTTCACCACTCGAGTAAATCCCCCCCCTCGAATATACCAACTGATCCACGACTCTGACCAACTTTGTGTGTTGACTGTATCCGCACCGTGCGCCCTCCACATTATATCCCTCTATTAATATCATAATATAAACATAATCGAGTAGGTTTGACGAGGCTTCACTGGTCGACGAGGGATATGTAGCGATTCCTAAAGGGTTCGGTTTGAAAAAAAAAGTAGGGCGGGCGGGTGGCCAGGGAAAAAGAGAGAGAGAGTGAGAGAGCGGGAGGGACTGAAAGGGGCTATGCGGTGCACTTGGGCATCGAGGACCCCATTGGTATAGGGAGCAAGTGGCGCGTGATGAGTGGGGTGTGTTACATGCACATTATCGCCGAGGGGCTTTCCTTTCTCTACTTTGGATTCCCCCTGTATATTCTTGCCATTTTCATTACACATATTGCAATGTGTGGGATCAGGGGGGGAGGTAGTCCAAAGCTTACAGATCTCTATCTTGTCATCCGTCTTTGTACTACCAAAGATATTTATCCCTAAAACAAATTGATTACGTGAAATGTAATTAAACTGACACAGGGGTCAAACAATCATATGGACAGTGTCTATTCACAGACTCTACGGTAACTTGGAAATTACCTTGAATCCACGGGAAAACGTCCCGTCTATCCACGGTCAAAGTTACCGTGGAGGGTGTGAATAGAAAATTTTCCTCAAGTGTATACCTTTAGATTCTTCTAAATCGAAACATTCGCTAGTTTTACCTCCATCACTGGAATATCCAACTTGAGCGATCAAAATAAGTTACTAGCCCAAGAAGCGTGAAGGTAAACTGCACTCACGCTTCTCAAGAATCTTGAGATAGCCAAGATCTCTGTTGAGCATTATTATGGTTGAACCTTCATTTTCGTTACAATCGACTGAACACACGGGTCACGCCCGGGACGATTACCGATCTCACGAGAGGGGCGAAACATCACTGGAACTCGGGTCGAGCTTTAATTTCTTTTTCGTGGCGGCACTTTGTCATTTTTTTTCCATTCCGTTTGTATTTGTGGATCCGATCAATTAGCCCCTCATGTATAGATATTCCAAATTTTGATTTTTTTCCTCATTGAAGTAGTTTTGAAGAAAATTGCGAGCTAATAAAAAACATTTGCTAGTTAGTACTTTTTTTCAAATAAATTTTTGAAAAATCACCTCTGAAAAAAAAGGCGTTATCCCCTCTATTTCATTATTTCCAAAAAATTTTATCACCAATTGATAGCAAATTGGTTTAAGATTTTTGCGAGTTAAGAAAAAATCGACAATGCAATCCCATTATTGTGTAAATTAACAATTCCAATTTCAACTGAAAACCAGAGTTGATGACCAGAGGTTGTAACAGAGATGTCAGACAAGATATGAATGTTTTTTTGGGCTCAAACGAAAGAGCGGGTCGA